>NC_053426.1:42202914-42323515 GCF_007990345.1 Gossypium hirsutum | reverse complement strand
GCTAAAAACATGTCATAGACATGTTGTGTTGGTGCATCATGGGAGGAACAATAAAATAAAAGTTAGTAATAAAATAAATGGAGTTGCATGTCAAATATCCATTTTCTAAGGTTAGTGGCCGGCCATGCTTTGAATGGAATTATTGTTTTTTTTGTATTTTAATTGTAAAATAAAGCTTAGTGGAATGTTATTATAATGGTGAATTAAATAATAAGAGAATTTGGTGAAAAGAACAAGGTAGCTCTTTTGTGTTCTTTTTAGCCAAAAATCAAATAAGAGAGGGGAGAAAAGTCTAAAACCATTCGGCACTTTGATATTCTTCATGAGGTGAGTTTCTTGATTAAAATTTGATGGAAATTTGATGTTTTTGGATGGATGTTAAGCTAGTTAGGCAGCCAAAGGTTCAATATTTTTTTTGTTATGTGGTTATATGTGCATTTCGGCCATGGTCTTTGCTTGAATTTGAGATTTGTAATGTGATTTTCCTAAATTGTCTATGAATTTTTGGTTGTTGATTTCATGGTAATGGTATATTGAATCCATGATTTGAATCCATGAAAATTTAGTAAGGTTGCATTTTGGCAACTTGCTTGGAATTATGAAATGATGTCCAAAATTTGTAATTCATGCTTAAATATTGAAATAGAGCTTACAATTAATAGAACCATGTAATAATTGAGGATTTTATGTGTTAAATTTTGGATGTTGGAGTTTTAGCTTTGAAATAGTTGTTAGATGAGTTATAAAGTACTAAAAAATGGAAAGAGAAAGAGCTTAAGGCATGGTTAGTATTCGGCCATGATGAGAAGTAAGACAAATGCTACATATTTGGAACCCTTACATGGTATTTCGGCTTTAGTTAATTATTTTAGAAATTGAAGCTAAATGTTATAAGGAATAAGTGTATTTCTTGCTAACCGAATTATAATATAATCGAATGTGGTTTTACACAATAGTGATGTGATAAGTTTAAATTTGGTTCATTAGCTCATGAACTCAAGAAACAAAGTCGGATCGTGGAAAAAGGGAAATTGGTCGAATAGTCGGAATTGACGTACATTAGCGATCGAGGTAAGTTTTAAGTATTAAAGCCTATATGTGATTGAGTATGATATGTTAAGCACATATTAAAAGAATCATAACTCTATTGTAAATTTTTATGCATACAGCCTAATGGCTATTATGAAGTATAGGTAAGTTATTGATATGATATGTTGCCAAATGGATATGATATTATGAAGTGCTAAAAGGATATGTCAGAAGAGTAAATTTGTGATAAACCTGCTTAGGGCAGCAGCAGTAACATGAATTTAGAAAATCACCATAAATTTTTGGAGTTCTATTAGAGGCTGAATAAATTATGAAATTAAAGCTTAATGAGTCTAGTTTCTTATAAAAGAAACCGTGTAAGAAAATTAATTTCCGATAATGAGATATTTAAAGTTGTGTGAGACAGTGCAGAATGACACTGTAATCCTCTGTTCTGTTTTTAGAAAATCATTATAAATTTTACAAAAATTTTTAAAAGACAAAATTTATATTATAGATTACTTAGTGAGTCTATTTCAAATGAAATAAACAAGAACATATTTTGAATTTTGTACAATGAGAAATTTGATTTGTAGTGAAGAGTGGTCAGAATAGTCAAACAGTGAAATAGGGGAAACTTTAAGAAAAATCTGGAATTGATTGCCGAAACCTAAAATTCTGGAAATTTTATGGATGGAAGATATACGAGTCTATATTCAGGAAAAATTAACGGCAAGTGATTTGGAGTTTTGTAGCTCCGGTTATAAATAATTTAGTGACCATTGCTCAGGAAAACAGCTCGTAGTGAATATGTGATTTTGTTGTAAACATGGATAAAACTTGTTTTAGTTGCTCATAAGCTATTGATTAAACCCATACTTGAATTCTAAATCGTGATATTGTAAGCTTATGAGTATTCGAATATGAAATGATAGTATGGCGTAAAATTGAATTATTCATTGGAAAGTGATGGATGTAGATTCGTCCAGACCAAGTCTGTAATATGTATATGTGTATGTGAAGTATATTTGAATAAATGTGAAGGTTATATATGTGATAAGGCCTAATGGCATGTGATGAATGTGAAAGTGTAATGTGATAAGGCTAATGGCCGATGTGATGATGTGAAGTGTATATATGTTGATTAAGGCTAATAGCCGATGTGATGAATGTGAAAGTGTATATATGTGATAAGGCCTAATGGCCGATTGTTTATGAATGTGAAAGCTGATATATGTGAAAGTTAATACTGATGTGATGATGTGAAAGTGTATATATATGTGATAAGGCCTAATGGCCGATGTGAATGATGTGAAAGTATATATGTGATAAGGCCTAATGGCCGATGTGATGAATGTGAAAGTGTATATATGTGACAGGGCCGAGTGGCCAACGTGATGGATGTGAAAGTGGTATAAATGTGATAAGTCCGAAGGGCATTTGTGTCAGTACTATATTTAGCACTATGGAGAATATACAAAATGTCCTGAGCTTCGTGCTCGTATAATCGAGAGACGATATACGGTGGGAGCCCGTAACTTCGTGTGGAGATTTGTTTGAGTAAACTTACGAATCCATAAGGAAGCTATGCTCTAATAAAAATAAAATATTCAATGCGAAAGTTAAACAGGTATGTACTCCAGTTTATATGTGAGCTTGATTTGCACTAAACAAGGTATTATGATGAACGAGAGCAATCTTGAGACTATTCTATGATTATGTGACATCGGATCAGTGTGAAGGTTATGTGAAATCATACGATATATCTATGTCACATGAGCTCACTTTTATGTGAAAGTTTATCTGCCTATTGTATATGATGAGATGTGCATATTCGGTAAAGGATGGTATGCCGAAGGAAGAGTGAAATAAAAATACGAATAACTATGTATAATTTGATTGTATCTGTGACACTGGCTTAATACTTACTAAGCATTGTAATGCTTACTCCGTTTACCTCTGTTCCTCTGTTTTATAGATCTCATTTGGAAGCTACAGGCTCGGGGATCATCAGCAACTAGTCACACATCACTATCCATGTTTGGTACTGCTACGTTTTGGATTATCTTATGGCATGTATAGAATAGACTAGTGGCGGAAGAATATTTTTTGGTTAATGTATATAAGCCATGCGAAAATGGCATCTTTGAATGTTTACTTAGAGAAGTTTAAATTTTATCCCTGGCTGTGCTTAGTACTTATTAAATGAATGATCTTTATTTCAAGAAATAGTTCAAAATTTTACTGTTCTGACATGAGTTACAAGTCCGGTAATGCCCCTTACCTATTCCGGCGACGGTTACGGGATAGGGGTGTTACAAAACATCCATATTCAAGGCAACATTACTCATTTCCATTTAATCATGACTACAGCCGCATTTACTTACTGATTATTACCATCATGATAACAAACAAGCTAACTATATCACATCAAACATAGACAGTATGATTAATTCAACTTACAACATAATGGTAAGACCACATCCATATATATAGATAATCAATCAACGATACGTAGTCAAATCATAGCAAATATATACACAAATCAACTTCCTATAATGCCATCATATTTCTAATATTGAATAATTCTCCCAAAATGATAGCTAAATGTGTTTTGCCTCCGACTCCACCCCGAGCTGACCTGCCAAAACTTAAAGTAGAGAGGGGTAAGCTTACGTTTAGTAAGTCCATATGAAGTTAATAAGCAATTACCCACATTTTTTTAAGGTAAAACATCATAATTGTACAATTTACTCTTGTTCAAGTTAAGCTATTTTACCGAGTTACATTTACTAATTCATTATATCTAGAACTATGAGACTCCAAATAGTTTTGTTAATTTTCTTGAAACTAGACTCATATACTTTCTCCATAAAATTTCTAGAATTTTGGTTTAGCCAATAGTGCAGTTTGTTCATTAAAGAGTTCCCTGTTTGAAGTCCAACATTCTGACCTCTCTTCACTAAAAAATTTTTTCATAGTACAGAATTAGATAATTCTCTATCTATCTTTCTAGAGAATAAACTTATTAAGGATTTTAATAATATAAATTACAACCCATAATTATTTTATGCAATTTTTAATGGTTTTCTCAAATCAAAACAGGGGATTACAAATTCATTCAAACTCTGTCTCACAACAATTTAAATATTTCATAATATAAATTTTGATTGCATATACCATTTCTTCTATGTGAAACTAGACTCATTGGGATTTATCCTCATATTTTATTCAGCCCCTAATTTAATTTCCACAATTTATGGTGAATTTCCAAAGTTTCACCATGCAGTAACCCAAAACTGCCAAGGCTAAATTTACTCATTCATTACTATTATTCACCAAATCCATACAATATCATTTCATTCATAATGGTAAGAACACATAATTATGCTTCATAAGCATAAATCCATAATCTCAATGTCATCAAATATCAAGGACTTATTCCAAATCATGTCATTTTCATAATATTCACCAAATACTATATACATCATAGATCATCACATGTCAAGGCATCACACATAAGTTTAGTGTACATACCTGTACAACTTGTAACATAACTCAAAGACATACTCACCAATGGCTTACTCATTGGGATCATCAACAAATACTTCGCCAAATTACCCGTTGAACACTTGGAATATAATTGGACACATAGAATGCATGCACATAAGTACCATACCCACAGCTAGACAAACTCAATAGAATGCGGAATATATGTGTAGCCAACCTACATGTAACCCACTCATAAGTGAACTCGGACTCAACTCAACGAGTTCGGATGCCTAGTTGCATCTCATGAACTCAGACTCAACTCAACGAGTTTGGAACTCAAATATCCTAGTGACATGTCACTTGTATCCTAATCTATTCCCAAGGTTCAAACGAGATTTTCCTCAATCACATATCTTTGCTGTCTTCCACGAAATGTCAGAACCGATATGATAGCATTTCATATTTATCAAGTAGCTCACATAATTTGCATATTACTAAATAATAATCCACAAAGCATAATATTTCATGATAATAATCATCATATCATATAAATAACATTAAATTACTTAAAATGACAATTATATTACTACATTTACACCTGAACTTACATCTCATTTAATATCAAGGTAATAACATTAAATTACACATTGCATTATTAAAAATCATATGAACTTACCTCATATGTGAAAATGGCCATTTTTACCATTTCGTCCACAACCTGATATTTTCTGATTTTAGCCCAAATTTCGATTTTTCCTTGCTAATCGAGCTTGGGAGTTTGAACAAACCTTAACCATGGTTGTTTCTGGTAAAAATGGTTGAATGAAGAAGATGATAGCTAATTTGCCTTATTTCGCTTTTTAATTCTTTTAATTATTGTTTACCAAAATACCCCTAACTTAAAAATATTTTATTACACCCATTTCATGTCTATTTTTTTCCAACAATTATCCAATGGTCTAATTACCATTTAAGGACCCTCAATTTAAAATTTCATAACAATTGGACACCTCTAGTATGTAGAACTCAACTTTTTCACTTTTTACGATTTAGTCCTTTTGACTAAATTAAGTGCCCGAACATCAAAATTTTCAAACGAAATTTTCATGAAATTATTCCGTGAAATCGTAGACCATAAAAATATAATAAAAAATAAAACTTTTATCGTCGAATTTGTGGTCCCGAAACCACTGTTTCGACTAGGCCCAAAATCAAGGTGTTACAAATCCAGTTGTGAAAATCGTCTACTGTTACAATGGAAGCTTAAAATTCTTCAAAACTGAGTCGGTTTGTGATATTTATAGAAAGAACATTATACTGAAAACTACCTGTGTTTTGTGCGAAACAAATCCAAAATGTTCTCGACCTTCAATTGAATAACCTTCTTTGCTATCCTCGTACAGTGAATTGCATCGAATATGGGCTTGAACAACAAGAACCAAACACAAAAAAGCAATTATTGCTTTTAGTTTGGAAATAGTTCTGAAAGCTCAATGAAGCAAACTGAAAATGCCAAGAGGGGTTGAATTGGCCTTTAAAAAGTTTTGGTGAAAATAAAGGCAAGAATGAAATAAATAACACAAAGAATTTATTGTGTTCGGCCCCAATTTCCTACTCCACTACCTTAGCTTTTCACCACTAAGGATTTATCCCAAATTCGCTAATTTGTTCAACCTTTAAGGACAAGGTTTAACCTTACAACTCCTTAAGATTTCTACCCCAAATCTTAAGTTTCAAAAACTCTCAAAGAGATCAAAAAAAAAAACCTCTCAAAGAGATACAAGTTAGCAAACAAAGAAACAATCCTTATAAGATAATTTTTTTTGCAAATTGAAGCACAAATACAATGAAATACACTTGGGCAAAATGAAAAAGATAAATCTCACAAGTGTCTGTAAGAAGAATATGAAAATTTGAACTCTAAGATTGTTTGATTGATGATTTTTGCTTGAAATACTTTTCTCAAATGTTGTAGGACTTTAAAAAATAGTATTTATACCCCCTAATAGACTTTCAGCCGTTGAGGATGTTGGAGAAGTTAATATGGTCATTGGGGGTGTAAAACCAGAGCATTTATTTCTGCTACAACTTCAAGTATCGATACCTTCAAAAAGGGTATCGATATTTTTTGTCATAAATACTAATTCAATGACCATTAGAATGAAAAAATTGATACTTAAAAAAATATTTTATCGATACTTCCTTCCATAGGTATCGATACCGAATCGATACCTTTTAGGGTTTATGAGAAACAGAATACAAGTTTGGTATCATTTTTAAGAAAGCTATTGATTATTTTCAAAAAGTATCGATACCAAAATCATGGCATCAATAATTTTTAGGGTTTTGACAGAATGCCTTTTTGGTCTTGATTTTACTAAAGGTATCGATTATTTTAAAAAATTATCGATACTTGGCCAAATGGTATCGATACTTTTTGGCCCAGAGCAGTTCTGACTTATTTGAAAAATCATTTTGATGTGTTACAATGATTTTAACTATTGAAAAATCATTTTGATGTGTTAAAATTATTTTAACTTAATTAAGATCATTTTGAATTGGTTAACAACATTTTCACTTGATTTTAAAATTATTTCAAAATTTTCTAAGAGTTTATTGTAAGTATTAAAAATTTTATTTCTTAGAATTCAAATTTAAAAATTATTTTGTCAAATTTAGCTTATATTCAAAAACCCTTTTAATTTGTTATATCAAAATCTTTTTATCAAATAAAGCTTAGTTTAACAAGTTCTCTCACAAGAAACCGGAAGAATTTATTCTAAGAAAATAAATACCCAATACATTTTGACAGAATAACAATATTTGAAACTTCTATATTGTTAATAGCTCTATTAGTGTCATCTATGTATAGCAAGAAATGGGAGAATCTTGGTTGAATAAGTATAACACAAATAATATTTTTTAATAGAAAGTAACTCTCCTAGCCTAACTAGACAAGGGGGCAACACACCTAGATAAAAGCATAATGAGGGAAACTGGGCCTCTCATGTATAATGTCCAATTATATGTGATTCATGGACTTTTGATCCAGTATTTTATATTTTACTCTAACCTAATATTTGCTTTCTAACCCAAAATAAATATTATTCATTTAATTAATTAAATTAACTAAATTTATTTTCTAATTAAATAATTTTTTTCAACCTAATTCTAATTTCGTTGAAGTCAGGATGATTTTACCGTAAAAGAATCTACGAGGAAATATAATTAATTTTCATATATTCAGTGGATTCACAATAACGAATTAATTTAATTTCATTTTTGAACTTCAATTATTTTATTACAATTAACTAAATGATAATTCAAAAACCTTAAATTAATTCTCAAGTCATTTTATACTCAATGAAAAAATGCATTCATTTGTGAATGTGACCCATTTCTCCATGTTCATTATTTCTAATCACTTTTGTTCATTTGGTTTTACATGCAATTCATTTCTAGTTTCAATGAACTAGCAGAGGGACCAATTGGACATATGTATAATTAAGTTCTAGCTTTTCGCCTATTAATTATAAACTTATTTAGTCACAAAGCCATTCCACTATTGTAACACCCCAAACCCAACCTAGACGTTATGGTTGAATCTGACGATGTCACTTGGTAGTGCGTTTCGAAAAAAATATGTCGTCGCTAAATCCCCTTCTCTATTTAACCTTGTCCATTATCTTTTGTTAATTTCAAACAGTGTCGTTCGTTTTCAAAACACTATTCATTTACAAATCGATATTCAATTTCCAAAACGTTTTCATTGCGGAAGCTTTTAAACAGTTTGCATAGTCATAGTATTTTTGATAAAGCATTAATTTTGAAAACCTGAGTTTTTACCTAACGCTAATAGATTTAAATCATCAAACCATATAAAATCCAAATTTAAACCAAAATCCGTAAAGGCCATAATTACAGCAAAAAACTCCCAAATAAAAGTAAAATCATAAAAAGGTATTAAACAATGTAAAAGAAGTCGTGTGGTCACCACTGAGTCCTCCGCTGCACCGACCTGCCTATATCTGGGATTACCTATACAGATTAAACAGAAAGGGTGAGTTTATGTAAACTCAATGTGTAATCCCCATACAAATGGATAGACAACAAATAGATAATCATAGTCTGGGCCTAAGCCCTTTTCAGTGTCAGTGTCAGTCCAATTTGGGCTTTAGCCCATCTCAGTACAAAAATAGTCATGCAATAGGGCTTCATCCCATCGCTGTATCAGTAGCAGTAACAGATATGCAGTCACAAAGGTTCTACCAATCCAGCCTCTACACACCATCTCCGTCCAGCCCTACACTCCATGTGGGGATATAATCAACCCACCCATCCCTACACTCCAAATAGTACTGAATGCGGCACTAGACAGTAGTTTGCAGCTGTGCTGCCAGTAAGTTAGGCTCGAAGCCTTTCAGTACACTTCTTCTGAACAATATCAACCCTCAACCCAATGCAATGCAATTTATAATTATGACATGCTATGACATGGTAATAGTACATACAATATCAGTCCAGTGAAACACCATCATGCCCGATAACATGTATACATATAAATCAGTCATACAATCATTTCATTCAATTAGAGGTCTAGGTAAGCTTACCGACCCTACAGTAGGTTCACAGTCGTCTTAGGCAACCAACGCAACCTTGGCAACAAATCAGTGAAAATGGGCTCACACGCCCATGTTGTCTGCCATGTGGCCCACATGGCCCAAATTGGCCTTGGCCGTGTGGATCACACAACCTGGCCCAGAATCCCACACGCCCATGTGGTTCACTCGTGTGGCCCATGCGGCCCAAATCAGTCGAGCCCGTGTGTTGCACACGGTCATGTCTGGTGTGCACGGCCTGGCCTCATCGATCATACGCCCATGTTAGGGCACATGGCCTACCACACGGGTGACTACACGTCCGTGTGGCGTTGAAAGAATGGTTTTCAGCTTTTGCCAAAACCTCTTTTTCAGTGCTTTCGGTTACACACCTATTATCGTTTCGATGCAAAAGCAATCCCGAGTCACTTAAAAGCATAAAAATAGAATAGCCATCACGAAATTAGCCAACAATTCTCAATCCTTCAAAACTAAATAGAAAGATGTGCACACACTTACGAACAACACACCCGTTCACTCGCATCGATTCAACTGTTGAATAGAAGCTGCTGATTCACCCCCTTCTCCTAAGCAAAAGATACAGTAAAAACTCAACCTTATAAAATCAAAAGACAACAGAATGCAACCGAACTCACTTACCGATTATACCGAAATCAAATGTTCGAGGCACACACAAGCAAGGATTAAGGGCAAAGATCAAGAACAGAAGAAAAGGATTTAATAATTTTGTCAAAGAGTAAAGAAGATAAAGATGAATAAAATTGGGGATTTTTGGTCTTGGAAGAGAAGCAAGAACGTCAGAAGCAGAAAGAATTTTGGGGCAGGAAAATCAAAATAAAATTCAAAATTACAAATCAAATTTCCTCAACTTCCCACTAACCCCTTAATCCCAACCACTTCAGAATTTAACTTTTACTGAAACTCTCTTAAACAACTGCACAAAAATACAAACATCTAAGCCTGCGCAAGGACTCGAACACAGGACCTCCAACACTACAACACTCCACTTAACCACTAGACTAGTAGGCTTATTCTGATATGAAATTTCCAATAATTAAGCTTAGGGCTTTTACTAGGTTAAGGCTTTACTCAACAAAATAAAAAAATTCTCCCAAGACAAGGCTTGAACTAAAGACCTCTCACACACACCTAGAACACTTAACCACTGAAGCAGATACACTGTTGTGTCAAGTTTTAACAGAACATAAATATGAGATTTTTGGGGCGTTACAACTATAGTATCATGATTGAGCTCTCATTAATTACATATCATTACAAAAGCTACTTAATCAATGTTGTAACGCCCCAAATTTGGGCCTACAAGTATTGGGCCTTGAGTATGGGTCCATAAGGAGGTTGTATATAAGCATTTAATTGTACAAGGAAATGACACAATTAAATGTCTACTTTGGTGGTTAATGGCCCTGATAAGTATTGGAGGAATCTTGGGTTCAAACCTGGGCTTTAGTAAAAATTTTGATTTTAAGTGAATAAAACCCTAGGTGTTTGGATAAAGGCCTTTTAAATTATTGTGGTAAATAAATGACATAAGGAAGTATGTAGTCTAGTGGTTGGGGCGTCATTAAGGTTGCAAGGGAGCCTGGGTTCAAGTCTTGGCTCTCGTAATTTATTTTGGTTTTTCTTTTAAAGGACAGGGACTTTGGCCTATAGACCTGATAATTAATTGAGGCTAAAATGGTGACACAAAGGTGTAGTGGCAAGGTGCCGTGTTGTGTAACTGTGAGGTCTAAGGTTCAAGTCTTGGGATGCGCAATGGAGTATTTATTTTACTGTTTGAGCTGTGTAGGAGGTGGAGTTAGACTGGAACTCTGTGGTTGAAGTGGTCATATAAAAATAAGAAATTTTCCTAATGGTTGAAAGTAATCCCACATTGGGAAGCTAACATGGGAATTGGTGAGAAGTTGGCTTTAAATAGAGCGAACCAGATGAGTTGGTAATCACTAGTTTCAGGAGGGATTATTCCATACCTACTGAGCCAAGGTTGGGATCGTGGACTTCGACGCGTTCTCATTAATAGGTGTGTATTCACGCCCTTCTTTTTTAGAAGTCAAAAAAAGCTGAAAAGCCGAAACCTCGGCATTTAGGGCCTCACGAGCATGCAAACGAACGAGGGGCAAACTGAGCCCACAAATCATGGGTGATAAACTGTATAGGCTGCCACGAGCGTTCTCGTACGCTGGGGCTGTTCTGGGCCTTGATGGGCCGGATGGGCCTATGGGCCCACTTGTGTAAACTTCACTTTTAAGTGGGATGTAGATAGAATTGTCATGTCGTGCACACGACTTAGGTAGTTTTGGGCCATGTTGGGCCTAAATGGGTCATGTGGGCCCAATGGGCTCTAGGCCTCACATAGATTGAATCTGCAACTTGTGATAATTATTGGACTGGGCTATGTAAGTCACATAGCCATATCTAAATTTGGGCTAAATGGTCCACAAGAGGGTGTGGGCCCACTTGGGCCGAGTAATAGGCCTTAGATCATTTGCACCGTTATGTCTATTTAGGTTGCTTAAGTCACTTGAGGCGATGGTGGACCTTCTATTGGGTCGTTAAGACCCCGGTTTATAAAATCACTGAAATACCCTTGTAGTGCAAAATGACCGTAATACCCCTGTATGGTAGAATGACGATTATGCCCTTGTGTTCCGTATGACTGATGTGCCTATGATTTACATATATGATTGTGCTGAGTATAACTTTGCATGCACGTAATATTTATGACGTGACATATTGCATGGGGTTGGGTTATTATGAAAGGAGGTAGTGTACGGCCTGTAGCCATTCTGTATAAGGCTTTAGCCTTTCTATGATGCTTATGGCTTATAGCCATTCTGTTAACTAGCAGCGTTGTGGCGATATTTAAGGCCTTTAGCTGTCCTGTCTATGGCGTTAAGTCATCCTGTCTATGGCATTGAGTTGTCTTGCCTACGACGGTGAGCCGTCCTGTTAACTTAGTGCCGTAATTGGTCCTAATCTTGGTGTGTTGGTTGGTACGGGTGGTGTGTTGGTTGGACTGGGCTAGGAATCTGTCTGCATATCTATATCTGATACTGATTCTGTACTGGGCTTAAGCCCACCTGATTCTGTTAATAGGCTAGGCCCAACTGTTACTGATTTTGAGAATGGGCTAGGCCCAATTGATTTTGATGAGGGCTGAGACCCAAGTGAAATTGTACTGGACTTTGGCCCACACACATTGTTTTGTTATTGTAATGGGCTCCGGCCTAGACTGATTCTGAATTTTATTTGTTTACTAACTGTTTTAGTTTAGGAGGGGATTACACACTGAGTTTTCATAAACTCACCCTATTTATTAATTGTGCAGGTAATCCCCAGCATTAGGAGGATCGGTACTACGAGGGACTCGGAGGTGGCCACACAACCGCAATTGTTTCTGATTTTCTTTTAAGTTATCTATTTACAAGTACTTATATTTGATCTGGGTTGTAACAAGGCCTCTTTTAATTTCTGGTTCTAAATTTGGAATTTTAGATACTATTTTATAACTGCTGGAGTAGAACACGATTTTTTTTCCAAAACAATAACTGTTTTTCAAGATATCACATTTTTGCAAAACTTTGAACTAAGCTTCCGCAGCAAATAAAATTTTAAACGTAATAATGTTTTTACAAGATAATGACTTTTAATAAACCAGCGGAAACTAAGCTTTTCACAAAGTTTTAAAATGGCCAGAGGTTTTAAATAGCAAGAAGGGTTTTCAATGAGAACATGGGTTTCGAGAATACTTCAATGTGACACGCCAGATTTTGGCCATAGTGTCTAAACTGGGTTTGGGGTATTACATTTAGTGGTATCAGAGCCAAGTTTCAAAACTTGACTGTGGAATGGGTTTTAAAATTAGATTTTCGAAAGAATTGCTTCAAAAAGGTTTAAAAATATTTGAAGTATTTGAAATGTTTTTCTGAATATTTTCTTGAAAATGTGGTTACCGAGTCTCCGGTGCCGAATCCGTAAGTTTTTTGTTAGACTGTTCTTAAAGTTAGATTTTGTATTTATTCAGTATATGTTATGGAAATCAGATTTTTTTTAAGTTAGCAACAGTACTGTGATGGATTTCGAAGGCAAGCAAGGTCGCGAGGAGTTGCCCGTCTCCCCAGAACATGAGATAGTTCAGGAAATTGTATTCAAGGTAAGTCCGCCAACTTCAGGTAACAATAACCCAGAGCTTGGTATGGAGGCACTGACCTAGTTGGTAAGGGAAGTGCTGGAAGAAGTGTTCGAGGCAAGAGTTAAGGTGTATGGTGATACACTTCAGGCTAGGCACTTGGAGTGCAGTAGGAAAAGGGATCACAGTCCTTTGAAGTAGGAGCCTCATTCTATGAAATGTGTTAAGAAGCGTCTAAACTTTCTAGCTTGCGAGCGTTGCAAAAGGCGCCATCCGGGTGAATGCTGGAGAAAGTCAAGAGCGTTCTCAGATACGAGTCTAAGGAGCATCGGGTTCAAGATTGCACAGTTCCTTTCATATCAAGTGTGTTTTGTTTGGATGTGATGTTTGAATATAGAAGTTGTATGCATGTGTGGTAAATATCTGTTTGCTTCTATGGTTAGATGTTTGGTTGGGTGTGAGAGGTTTTGAGATTAAGTTAAAAGTGTATTAATGTTGTTTGGAACTAAAGTGCACAGTGGGAGCATAGTGGTGTAGATTGAGCTAAGCGCTTGTTCAGATAGTTGGAAATTTCGAGGATAAAATTTCTTTAAGGGGGTAGAATTGTAACGCCCCAAAATTGGGCCTACAAGTATTGGCTCGTAAGGAGGTTGTATATAAGCATTTAATTGTACAAGGAAATTACATAATTAAATGTCTACTTTGGTGGTTAATGGCCCTGAGAAGTGCTGGAGGAATCTTGGGTTCAAACCTGGCTTTGGAAAAAATTTTGGTTTTAAGTGAATAAAACCCTGGGTGCTTGGATGAAGGCCTTTTAAATTATTGTGGTAAATAAATGACACAAGGAAGCATGTAGTCTAGTGGTTGGGGCATCATTAAGGTTGCAAGGGAGCCTGGGTTCAAGTCTTGGTTCTTGCAATTTATTTTGGTTTTTCTTTTAAAGGAACCTAGACTTTGGCCTATAGACCTTATAATTAATTGAGGCTAAAATGGTGACATAAAGAGCCTTGTGGTGTAGTGGCAAGGTGGAGTGTTGTGAAACTGTGAGGTCTAAGGTTCAAGTCTTGGGATTTCGCAATAGAGTATTTATTTTGCTGTTTGAGATGTGTAAGAAGTGGAGTTGGACTGGAATTGGTTCTTGCAATTTATTTTGGTTTTTCTTTTAAAGGAACCTAGACTTTGGCCTATAGACCTTATAATTAATTGAGGCTAAAATGGTGACATAAAGAGCCTTGTGGTGTAGTGGCAAGGTGGCGTGTTGTGAAACTGTGAGGTCGAAGGTTCAAGTCTTGGGATTTCGCAATAGAGTATTTATTTTGCTGTTTGAGATGTGTAAGAAGTGGAGTTGGACTGGAACTCTGTGGTTGAAGTGGTCATAGTGATAACTGGTTTTAGGAAGGATTATTCCATACCTGCTGAGCCAAGGTTGGGGTCGTGGACTTCAACGTGTTCTCATTAACAGGTGTGTGTTCACGCCCTTCTTTGTTGAAATTTGGCAAAAGCCGAAAAGTTGAAACCTCGGCATTCAGGGCCTTACGTGCATGCGAACGCATAAGGGGCAAACCGAGCCTACAAATTATGGGTGATAGACTGTAAAGGCTGCCACAAGCATTCTTGTGTGCTGGGGTTGCTCTGGGCCTCGATGGGCCCGATGGGCCCGTGGGCCCACTTGTGTAAACTTCACTGTTAAATGGGATGTAGATAGACTTGTCATGTCGCGCACACAACTTAGGTAAGTTCTGGGCCACGTTGGGCCTAATGGGCTCGTGGGCCCCATACAGATTAAATCTGCAACTTGTGATAATTATTGGACTGGGCTATGTAGGTCACATAGCCATACTTAAATTTTGGCTAAAATAGGCCACACGAGGGTGTGGGCCCACTTGGGTCGAGTAATGGGCCTTAGGGCTGTGACAGCCCTAAAGTGACCCTAGTCGGAAAGCGGTTTCGGCACCGCTAAACCGAGTCACCAAATTATTTGAATGTGATATTTATTGTCTAAAATATGTGATTATGAAGGTGTGAAAGTTTTAGGCTTCGATTTAGTAAATTGCATGTGAATTTAGTCAAAAGGACTTATGGGTGACATTTTTGAAATGTGATAGGCTAATCTACAAGGACCTAATAGTGCATGTAATCAAAAGGGAGGACTTGCATGTCAATTTTCCCCCCTAATATGTAGTGGCCGGCCGTGAGCATGGGTGGACAAGATGTTATGGCTAAAAACATGTCATAAACATGTTGGGGTAGTGCATTATGTAAGGATTAATAAAATAAAGAGCATGGGTGGACAAGATGTTATGGCTAAAAACATGTCATAAACATGTTGGGGTAGTGCATTATGTAAGGATTAATAAAATAAAGAGCATGGGCAATAAAATATTAGTGTTAGTAGGATGAGAAACAAAAAGAAAAGAAAGGATGTGTGTGATTGTCCCCCCCATTGCCGTGAGTTGAAGGAAAGAAAAACAAAAAAAAAAAAGTGTTCATCCTTTGGTTCATCCTTGGCCGAAAATTTTAAGGAGGAAGGAAGAAGAAAGGTTGAAGAGGTTCGGCCATGCATGTAACTAGGCTAAGGTATGTTTGATGATGTTCCATGAGATGCATGCATGTTTTAGTTGTTAGCTTGAGTTCTACCTAGCCCATGGTCTAAATCTTGCTATGTGATGGAAATGACACTCGGCCATGGATGCATCATTCTTGCTTGGTGTTGATGTTGTGTTGGTGAGATATCAAGTTATTTTTGTGACCAAGTTGAGATTTGAATTTTTGGAATGAGTAAGGTTTTCGGCTATGGTAAATATAAGGGTAAATGGTGTCTTGATGCATTCGGCCATGGTAGAAAGTAGATGTGAAATGGTAGTAAGATAAAATGCAAAATGTTAGTATTTGATTACTAGTGTATAAATGCGTATTAGCCGAGTTTTGAATTTGAAACGAAACGGTATATAACCAATTCAAGTAACCATACTGGTGGGAAGTATTAAGCATATAATTGGCCTCAACATATACATGCATACTCGGCGACATGAGAAGATTTGTGTTGCATGCATTCGGTTAGAGGCAAGCATATTGATGCCTTTATCTTGGTTAGGACAATCGGCTAAAAGGGAGTGTGGGTTAATATGTTGAGTTGATGCATGATTTCACATGTATGTGACTTTAATGTCTAATGTATAAATATGGGCTAAGTGCCTTGTGTTCCTCTTTTCGATACTCAAATGATTAAATCAATTTATTTGTTTAATTAAGCTCAAGAGCAAAGGGGATCTAAATCCGATAAAGGGAAGGAAAAAGTGGTCGAATAGCCATCGAAATCATTCGACAACATCTGAGGTAAGTTCTTGAGTAATAGAGCTTAAATTATGATTTGATTAGATCATGTTTTAAGCAAATCAAAATCATGCTCTTTGTGTGTGGCTATTGAGCCGAAATTGCAAGAGTGATAAGTGTCTTGTGTTTGAGTTTTGCTAATGAAAATGAAATACGAATGTGTCATGATTTATTGTTAAATGTGCATGGTTATTCGAATGATGTCCGGGCTAAGACCTGAAGGCTTTGTGCTAAGTGACCATATCCGGACTAAGATCCGAAGGCATTTGTGCAAGTTACTAATTCCGGGCTAAGCCCGAAGGCATTGGTGTGAGTTACTAAATCCGGGTTAAGTCCCGAATGCATTTGTGCGAGTTACTATAACCGGGCTATGTCCCGAAGACATTTGAACGAGTAGCTATATCCGGTTAAATTCTGAAGGTACGTGATTCGGGAATGAACGATCTTGCTGTAAAAATTTCAGTTAATACGCTTGTAACATCCCAACATTGAGGTATGTTTCGTATGTGCTTTGAATTAGTTGAGCCCTTACAAATAAGTATTCGCTCAGTTGATAAATGAGCTACCGGCCTTTGGCTAAGTTAATCTTTGTGTATGAATATAAGGGTTGGTAATGTGAAGTAAGTATGATATTGAAAATTTGTGCATATGAAATTATCTGTTTAGCTTCATGAATGCTATACTTTGGTTGTGTCTAAATTCTTTGCTCAAAACTTACTAAGCATTTAATGCTTACTCCGTTTCTTTGATTCTCTGTTTTATAGATTTTGGTTCTTCAGCTATTGGACTCGGGATTTTGAAGTCGAAGTCGCCCACACTATCAAAGCCCCCTTTTGGTACAATTTTGGTTGAACTTTGAAATGGCATGTATAGGACTACCCTTTTGTTGTTGGTCATGTACCCTTCGGTTTTGTGTAAATTTGGATAGCCATGCGAAAATGGTTTAAATATACTTTGATCATAGCATTATAATCGTTTTGTATGTTGTCCGTTGAGAGGTATGGAAATGTTGGTAACGGTTAGCCATGGGAAGGGTTATTCTTGATCACCTTTGGAATATGTATGACAAACTCTAGTTGATCCATGGAGGATCATGAAATAGGTAAAGTTTACCTTAAAAAAACAGACGCTGGCAGCAGCAGTGATGTGGATGTGAAAAATCACTAAAAATAGTATGAATGGAATTAAATAGTGAATAAATTATGTAAACGAGCCTTGATGAATCTATTTTCATAGGAAAGTAACGAAATGATCATATGAATAGTATGTTAAGAGATATTCAGGTTCTGGTGAGACAGGGCCAGAACGGTTTCTGGATTCCCTGTTCCGACTTTGGAAATTCATTATAAATTAACCAGAGATAATTAGAAGTCATGCCATAAATGAATAGATTCCTTTTTGAGTCTAGTTTCTATAGAAACAAACGAAATCAGTATTGAAGCCCTGTACAGGGAGATATCCAAGTCATAATGCGCAAAGGTCAGTGTAGTCGATCCCTGTAACATGGGAGACTTTGACTAATAAACTGTACTAATTGGCCCGACCAAAAATTCTAGAAAAAAATTTGTAGATGCATATATGAGTCTAGTTTCAGGGAAAAATCACGAAGCTGATTTTCGAGTTGTGAAAGTCAAGATATGATTTTTAAGGTGACAGTGACGCAGTTAGCCAGCTTGCCTGGAAAATTTAAAATGGATTGTGCAAAGAAGTGATTTAAGTATGCAAACCCCTCGTGTCCGACTCCGGCGACGGACTCGGGTACGGGGTGTTACAATTTTATTGGTATCAGAGCTACGGTTTAGTCGATTCTAGGACTACCGTAATGCGTTGGGTCTAGCTATACATGCCATTTTATGTGATTATTTGATAGTGTGGTGATTTCTGACATTTGCAAATGTGTTTATTTATAGTAATGGATCCCGATCCCGATCGAGCGGTAGCTGATGATCTTGAGAGTGTAGCGCCTGCTCCCGCGCAAGGGACAGCACCGGCGGACTCTCAACCTAATGCTAGTAACCCGAATGATGAAGCTAGACAAGCTTTCTATAGCGTAATGAATGATTGGTTCAACCAATACATTCGAACTAATACGGCTGTTCCACAACCTCCATTCCCGACTAATGCCACCCCCGCACCTACAATACCTCCGGCAACTGACCAAATAAGGTCAAATAAGCCCCAAGTTGACAGAATCTGAAAACACGGGGCTACTGAATTTAAAGCTACGGACAGCGATGATGCCGAGCAAGCTGAATTTTGGTTGGACAACACTATCCGGGTATTCGACGAGCTATCTTGCACACCCGATGAGTGCCTAAAGTGTACTATCTCCTTGCTACGTGATTCTGCCTACTATTGGTGGAATACGTTGACTTCTGTTGTGCCTAGAGAGCAAGTAACTTGGGAGTTTTTCCAAACCGAGTTTCGAAAGAAGTATATCAGTTAGAGATTCATTGACCAAAAATGGAAGGAATTTCTTGAACTCAAACAAGGTTCCATGTCGGTTAACGACTATGAACGAAAATTTGTGAGGCTTAGCCGGTACGCACGAGAATGCATTTCCTCAGAAGCCGTGATGTGTAAACGTTTCGAGGATGGGCTGAATGACGATATAAAGCTGTATGTAGGCATTTTGGAAATCCGAGAATTTGTGGCACTTGTCGAGCGAGCTTGCAAGGCCGAGGAGCTCAGTATGGAGAAAAGAAAAGCTAAGGTGGGAGCAAAGGAGTTTCGTAAAAGGTCTTCGGGGAAGCTCTTCCCACAGTCATCGATGAAATTTAAAGATGGCTTAGGCCGATCTAGAGACACTTCAGGCTTTTCTAGACGAGATCGCGATCGACCCCCTGTGGGTGCACGAGTCACTTCGGTCGCTAGTGTTGGAAATGATCGTCGGGACAGAGCGGAGTGCCAGTATTGTGGTAAATGGCATTCGAGGAGTTGTAGATTCCATGATCGCTCCTGTTACAGGTGGGGATCAGTTACCACTTCATTAAAGATTGCCCGAGGTTGTCTGAACAGAATACAAATCAAAGCGGGAAACCGGGTGCTACCACTGCTCGAGGTAGACCATCCAGAAATACGGGTAATGCTAGTGGTGGTCAGAGAGGATCCAGAGATGCTACGACCAGATCTGAGGCTCGTGCTCCTGCTAGGGCTTATGCTATACGCGCACGCGAGGATGCTTCCTCGCCAGATGTTATTAACGGTACTTTTACTCTCTTTGATACTAATGTGATTGCTTTGATTGACCCTGGTTCTACTCATTCTTATATATGCGAAACCTTAGCATCCAGTAAGACTTTACCTATTGAGTCTACTGAGTTCGTAATTCGGGTGTCAAATCCCTTGGGTCGTTACGTGCTTGTCGACAAAGTGTGTAAGAAATGCCCCCTAGTAATTCGAGATTCCTGTTTTCCGGCGGACTTGATGCTTTTGCCGTTTGATGAATTTGATGTTATTCTTGGTTTGGATTGGTTGACCGTGCATGATGCGGTTGTGAATTGCAAAAGCAAGACTATTGATTTGAGGTGCGCAAATAACAAGATAATCCGAGTTGAGTCTACGGACTTAAAGGGGTTGCCAGCTGTAATATCAGCAATGTTGGCCCAGAAATATGTAAGAAAAGGGTGCGAAGCATACCTTGCGTATGTACTTGATGACAAAGAATTAGAAAAGAAACCTGAATCTATGCCGGTGGTTTGTGAATACCCGGATGTTTTTCCTGAAGAATTACCGGGTTTACCACCTGTTCGGGAGGTAGAGTTTGGTATTGAGCTTGTACCTGGAACTACGCCAATTTCGATAGCTCCGTATCGTATGGCACCAACCGAGTTAAAGGAGTTGAAAGCTCAGTTGCAAGAGTTGACTGATAGAGGTTTCGCTCGACCAAGTTTCTCACCTTGAGGTGCACCAGTATTGTTCGTGAAAAAGAAGGACGGAACCATGAGGTTGTGCATTGACTATCGTCAGCTGAATAAAGTGACGATAAAGAATAAATATCCGTTACCGCGTATTAATGATTTGTTTGATCAACTAAAGGGAGCCTCAGTGTTTTCAAAGATAGATTTAAGATCGAGTTATTATCAGTTGCGAATTCGAGATTCGGATATACCCAAAACTGCTTTCAGAACGAGATACAGCCACTAAGAGTTCTTAGTGATGCCGTTTGGGCTCACTAATGCCCCTGCGGTATTTATGGATTTGATGAATCGGATCTTTAGACAGTATTTGGATCGGTTCGTAGTTGTGTTGATTGATGACATCTTGGTCTATTCAAGAGATGAGACCTAAAATGCTGAGCACCTGAGATTAGTGTTGCAAATTTTACGGGATAAGCAGTTATTTGCTAAGTTCAGTAAGTGTAAGTTCTGGTTAAGAGAGGTTAGCTTCTTGGGCCATGTGGTATCCGCATCGGGTATTCGAGTTGACCCGAACAAAATTTCAGCCATACTTAACTGGAAGCCTCCGAGAAATATTACTGAGGTTCGGAGCTTTTTGGGACTTGCCGGTTACTACTGACGGTTTGTAAAAGGTTTCTCGATGATAGCCACACCCATGACGAAGCTACTTCAAAAAGATGTTAAGTTCGAATGGACGGAAAAATGTCAGAAAAGTTTTGATCAACTGAAAACTTATTTGACCGAAGCTCCAATTCTAGTGCAGCCCGAATCAGGCAAAGAGTTTGTCATTTATAGTGATGCGTCCCTACTTGGGTTAGGTTGCGTATTGATGCAAGAAGGTCGAGTTGTGGCCTATGCGTCGAGACAATTAAAGCCACATGAGAAAAATTATCCGACCCATGATCTCGAACTAGCTGCCATCGTATTCGCTTTAAAAATATGGCGACATTACTTATTTGGTGAAAAGTGCCATGTATTTTCGGATCACAAAAGTCTCAAATATTTGATGACTCAAAGAGACTTAAATCTGCGACAAAGACGTTGGCTCGAGTTGTTAAAGGATTATGAGCTTGTCATTGACTATCACCCGGGAAAGGCTAATGTGGTTGCGGACGCCTTAAGCCGGAAATCACTGTTTGCTTTACGAGTGATGAATGTACTCTTGTCTGTTCTACCCGACAATGTGTTAGTAGCTGAATTAAAAGCCAAACCATTATTGATTCATCAAATTCGTGAAGCTCAGAAAGTCGATGATGAATTGGTTGCAAAACGGGCTGAGTGTGTTCCGAACAAGGAATCGGAGTTTCAAATTGATGATGATGATTGTTTGAGGTTCAGAAGTCGTTTGTGTGTTCCAAGGAATTCGGAACTCATTTCGATGATTCTGAACGAAGCCCATTGTAGCCGAATGTCAATTCACCCGGGGAGTACGAAAATGTACAATGATTTGAAACGTCAGTTTTCATGGCATGGTATGAAACGAGACATCTCCGACTTTGTTTCGAGATGTTTAATATGTCAACAAGTGAAAGCAGAACATCAAGTGCCTTCAGGATTACTTCAGCCGATCATGATACCCGAGTGGAAATGGGATCGAGTCACAATGGACTTTGTGTCCGGACTGCCATTGTCAGCAAGTAAGAAGGATGCGATTTGGGTTGTTGTTGATAGACTGACTAAGTCGGCTCACTTTATCCCCGTGCGTACGAATTTTTCATTGGATAAACTAGCTGAATTGTACGTTTCTCAGATTGTGAGATTACACGGGGTACCTATTTCTATCGTGTCGGATAGAGATCCGAGATTCACCTCACGATTTTGGAAGAAATTGCAAGAAGCTTTGGGTACCAAGCTGCATTTTAGCACTGCTTTTCACCCCCAAACCGATGGTCAATCCGAGCGGATAATTCAGATACTTGAGGATATGTTGAGATGTTGCATCCTCGAGTTCAGTAGTTCATGGGAACGGTATTTACTTTTGATTGAATTCGCTTACAACAATAATTTTCAATCAAGTATTAAGATGGCACCTTACGAGGCCTTGTACGGGCGTAAATGCCGTACACCATTGTTTTGGACCGAGCTCGGTGAAAGTAAAATTTTCGGAGTTGATTTGATTAAAGATGCCGAACAGAAAGTAAAGGTAATCCGTGAAAGTCTGAAGGCAGCCACAGATCGTCAGAAATCGTATGCGGATTTGAAATGAAAAGACATTGAATATCAGGTGGGAGATAAAGTGTTTCTTAAAGTTTCGCCTTGGAAAAAGGTACTCAGATTTGGCCGTAAGGGCAAGTTGAGTCCGAGATTCATTGGGCCGTACGAAATCTCCGAACGAGTTGGTCCAGTTGCGTATCGATTGATTTTGCCCCCTGAACTTGAAAAGATTCACGACGTCTTTCATGTTTCGATGCTTCGACGCTATAGATCTAATCCATCGCACATAATTAGCCCATCAGAGGTTGAAATTCAAGCCGATATGAGTTATGAAGAAGAACCGATGCGTATCCTAGCTCGTGAAGTGAAGGAGTTGCGAAACAAAAGGGTTCCGTTAGTAAAGGTGTTATGGCTCAAACACGGGATCGAGGAAGCTACTTGGGAAACCGAGAGCTCGATGAAAGAACGATACCCAAACCTATTTACCGGTAAGATTTTCGGGGACGAAAATTTCTTAAATGGGGGAGAGTTGTGACAGCCCTAAAGTGACCCTAGTCGGAAAGCAGTTTCGGGACCGCTAAACCGAGTCACCAAATTATTTGAATGTGATATTTATTGTCTAAAATATGTGATTATGAAGGTGTGAAAGTTTTAGGCTTCGATTTAGTAAATTGCATGTGAATTTAGTCAAAAGGACTTATGGGTGACATTTTTGAAATGTGATAGGCTAATCTACAACGACCTAATAGTGCATGTAATCAAAAGGGAGGACTTGCATGTCAATTTTCCCCCCTAATATGTAGTGGTCGGCCATGAGCATGGGTGGACAAGATGTTATGGCTAAAAACATGTCATAAACATGTTGGGGTAGTGCATTATGTAAGGATTAATAAAATAAAGAGCATGGGTGGACAAGATGTTATGGCAAAAAACATGTCATAAACATGTTGGGGTAGTGCATTATGTAAGGATTAATAAAATAAAGAGCATGGGCAATAAAATATTAGTGTTAGTAGGATGAGAAACAAAAAAAAAAGAAAAGAAAGGATGTGTGTGATTGTCCCCCCCATTGCCGTGAGTTGAAGGAAAGAAAAACAAAAAAAAAGTGTTCATCCTTTGGTTCATCCTTGGCCGAAAATTTTAAGGAGGAAGGAAGAAGAAAGGTTGAAGAGGTTCGGCCATGCATGTAACTAGGCTAAGGTATGTTTGATGATGTTCCATGAGATGCATGCATGTTTTAGTTGTTAGCTTGAGTTCTACCTAGCCCATGGTCTAAATCTTGCTATGTGATGGAAATGACACTCGGCCATGGATGCATCATTCTTGCTTGGTGTTGATGTTGTGTTGGTGAGATATCAAGTTATTTTTGTGACCAAGTTGAGATTTGAATTTTTGGAATGAGTAAGGTTTTCGGCTATGGTAAATATAAGGGTAAATGGTGTCTTGATGCATTCGGCCATGGTAGAAAGTAGATGTGAAATGGTAGTAAGATAAAATGCAAAATGTTAGTATTTGATTACTAGTGTATAAATGCGTATTAGCCGAGTTTTGAATTTGAAACAAAACGGTATATAACCAATACAAATAACCATACTTGTGGGAAGTATTAAGCATATAATTGGCCTCAACATATACATGCATACTCGACCACATGAGAAGATTTGTGTTGCATGCATTCGGTTAGAGGCAAGCATATTGATGCCTTTATCTTTGTTAGCTTGTGTGAGCATTACCCTTCCGTGTATTCAAAGTTAATTTACTATTATTCTCCAAGCAGAACAGTTAATTATTGAAATAGAAATGAAATGAGATGATATGATGAATTATATTGTGTTAAGTATAGCTTGATATATGAATCTTGGCATGTTATGTTTTGATGATTTGATTTATCCAAGCTTAACCATTTGACATGGTAGAAATTATTGATCAAGACAAAGGATTGTAATTTCTATGTTATGTATGAATAGTAAACTTAAATTGACAGGTATGTAATGTTTTGTTTTACGAACTTACTAAGCTTTACGTAAGCTTACTTTAGTTGGTTTTCTTCTTTTTAGATTGTTGGGCTCTTACTGTAACATCCCGAAATAGGGCCTAAACGGAACAGTGGTTGCGAAACCACAAATTCGAGGTAGAAAAATTTATTTTATTATTATTTTGAGGTTCATGATATGATTGCATGATTGTGTGAAAATTTCGTGATGAAACTCTATGCATAAAGTGCTTAAGTTGAGATTAGGGACTAAATCGAATAATTTGTAAAACTTGCATTCTAGAAGTTTTTAGTATGAAATTGCTTTGGAATATTAATTAGGAGGGTTTAAATAACAATTTTACCAATTTCTAAGTTCATGGACAAAATAGGACATGGATGGAATTTTTGAAAGTTTAATAAGGAAGGGCATTTTGGTCATTTGGATATTAAATGAAATAAAAAGGGCAAAATAACACAAAATTCATCTTCTTCATTAGCATGAAATTTCAAGGGTTCTCCATAGCTAGGGTTTGTTTCAAGCTTTCAAGCTCCATAGTAAGTGATTCCATGCCCCGTTTTTAATGTTCTTTACGTTTTCGGAGTCCCGGTAGCTCGATAAAGCTTATGCTAGCACTAATTTAAGTTAGGGTTCATATTTGGAAAAATACCCATAGGTGAAAAGTGTTTATTTTGATGTTTTATAATAGAATATGAGGTTTTAAATTATGTTAGACAACTTGTGCTACTCGGTTTTAAGTGAAAACGAGTAAAAGGGCTTAATCGGTAAAAATACCTAATAGTCATAAGTACATGTTAGAGTGTGAATTTGATGTTGTCATAGAAGGGAAAAATGATCACCATGTCATAAAACATAAGAAAATAGGATGAAGTTTAAATTACGAGCCTTGGGGAAAAAGTGCAAATATGTGAAAGTTTTGGGGCAAAAATGTAATTTTTCCAAAGTTTGGGTCAAGGACTGTTTTGATAAATGTGAATATTAAATAAGTTAAATTTGCTATTATAGATCAAGAAGAGCGAAATTCGGGAGTAGATCAGGGAAAAGAAAAAGTAGAGGACTAAATTGTAAAGTTTAGTCACATTTTGTATCGAGGTAAGTTTACAGTAAATAAATGCAATATTCTTTTATTTTACATTATTATTGTCAATTTCCAGCATTTATATACTTATTTTTTGAGAATATTTAAAGTCGAATTAAAGGCGAAGTGACAGAGAAAAAGCATTAGGAAGCCCCGTTTGAACCTTAGGAATGTTAGGATATTGGGGTTGACAGGACAGGACAGAAATGAGCCATGTAAGTTCATATCAGATATATGGCTTTGGAGACAGGAATGAGCCATGTAAGCCCATATTAGATATATATATGACATTGGAGACAGGAATAATTCATGTAAGTCCATGTCGAAGACATGGCATTGGCAAGATATTGATAGACAGGAATGACCCTAGTATCCTTAGTATTCCGAGTGGTTCAACGGGTCATTATACACGTTAAATTACAGTGAATTATCAGCAAAAGGGAAGGTAGATTATATTTATGAATAGTGAAAGGTCAAATAAGAAAGAAGGTAAGTGAGTAAAGAAGAAGGTAGAAAATGAGAAGTAAAGAAAGTTTGTGAGGCTAGGTGACATTATGTATAATTATTCATTATGTTGAATGTTGTAATTTATTTTCTTGTAAGATTACTAAGCCTAGTTCTTACTCTCTTTATTTTATTTTTCTTATAGTTTTTATCTAGCCACTTGGGGATCGAAGGAAACGTCGGAGACCCGATCACACTATCGAAGAAATCACATTGGTATAGTTAGACATTTCGTTTTGTGTATGGCATGTATAGGAACTTGGTTTCTTTTGATATGATATGATCAATGAATGATGTGTAAATACTTGCTAGTGATTATCCAATAGAATGACTGATGATATACATGTTTAATAGTATGTATGATTAAGTAGTAACTATCACATGAAAACTATGAAAAATGTGAAAGTAACTTAAAAACAGATTCAAGTATCAGAAATAATGTGACTTTGAAAAATAACAAAAAAATTGTAGAGACATGGTTTGATGGTGAATAATATATTAAATTAAAGCTCATTGTGTCTATTTTCATATGGAATAAGCAACACAGGTAAAGATTTTGTATTTTATAAGATATCTGAGTTTTAGTGAAATAGGGCTAGAGCGATTTCTCGATCCCCTGTTCCAAATTTGGAAATTCACCATAAATTTTACAAAAATAATTAGGTGGTGTAATTTATATTTTTAGAATCCTTATTGAATCTAGTTTTAATAGAAATAAACGGTATAGTCATATGAATTGTTTACAGGGATAAAAGTTGTTTGTAGTAAGTAGAGGTCAGTGTAGTCGAATTCTGAAACAGGGGTAACTTTAACTAATAAACTGTACTAATTGGCTAAGTCAAAAATTCTAGAAAACATTAGTAGATATATATATGAGTCTAGTTTCAGGAAAAATTTATGGATCTTAATTTCGAGTTTTGAAACTCGAGAAATGAATTTTTAAGCAACCATGATGCAGAAAAACAGTTTATTCCGAAAATTAAAATAAGTGGTTTAGAGTTGTTTAAAAGGTAAGATAAGTTTAGTAACACCTCAAGCTTGACTCCGATGACGGTTTCAGGCATGGGGGCGTTACACTTACTATCGATTGGAACATCATTGGAGATCACACTATCTAGCAACTTTTTCAGTAGCTATTTGTTTACTTTGGCTCGGTTATAGGTGGCATGTAAATAGGGTTTTGGCTATGTAAAATTGCAATACAAAGGTTATATTTTATGTCATTTGAAGTTCATAATATGAGTTTGAGGTAAGTTGGGATTAGTATTTTGGTTAGTTGTGGTGTGTGATGGTAAATACATGTTTTGGAATCTAAATGCATTTTGAATTCTTATTTTGGTATAAATGTTTAAATAACTAGATAAACTATGGTTGATAATGTGTTAGAAATGTGAGTAATGGTGTAATGTGTTTAATTTGGTATTAAGTTCAAGGAATGGATGGTATAGATTGATACTGGTTTATATTTGAATTGTGGTGCTAATGATGGCACATTGGTTAGGAACTCAGGTTGAATGTTATTTGGCATATTTTGACATGTTTGGATGTATTTTAGATAGGTTTAAGGGATGGATATGGTATGGTTTGTGGCCTAAGTGTTTTGGTTTGAAATTTCTTATTTTTGAAGGTTCTTTTAGGTGTACATGGCCTGTGACACGGTCAGCCACACGGCTATGTGCAATTCACAGTTGTATGACATGACCATATGGCCTCTTTGATTTTTTGTATAGGTTTGTCTACACAACCTCAGACAGTTACACGACCTAACAACACGATTGTGTAACACTAATTTACATAGGCATAGTTTGTTACACGGTTTGGTCACACAGCTATGTTCTTAAGCCACAATGGCTGAGCTCTGTCACACGACCGTGTGACCCTTATTTTCACTTTTTACTTGAATTTTTGTAAAAGCTTCAATTTAGTCCAGAAATGTTTCTGGTTTGTTTTAAATGCTCCGTAAGCTTGATTTAGGTTTGGATATGATTGAATGACATGGAAATGGTTGTAGTTGAATTATGAAATGAATTATTTGATTATTTATGACTGATTAGTGAATAAACTTAATGTTTTATAGTTGTAATACATTATAGCCCGAGTTGGGTGAGTGGACCGGGTATAGAGTGTTACAATAACTATGTATATGATCTTTAGACTTGAGATCATCATTGTCCCAACATTGTGTGTAACACCTCTCACCCGTATTAAACGCCAGAATAGGGTTACGGAGCATTACTAAACGTATTATACAATTTCACATACATTTTTAATTTCATGTAATCATCATTCAACAACATACATAACGTACCTAGTATAAGCCTACGAGGCCTAAAACATACATTCAGAGTGGTTCAGAACTAAACCAATAACTTAGGAAACTTTTGGAACATTTAGAAAATTTTGCAAAATACAGAGGACACATGCCCGTGTGGCCCAACCGTGTGTCTCACATGGCCAAAGATACGTGCGTGTCATAGGCCCTGTGGACATTTGAAATTGGTTCACATGCCCGTGTCTAGCCTGTGTCTGACCCTGTGTAACTCTCTAACTTGGGTCACATGGCCAACACACACGCTCGTGTGACTAACCCGTGTGCCCTAAAAATGGCTACACGTGCCTGTGTGCTAGGCCGTACAAAACCTGTAGGGTATACTGACCTATATACCATATGACCAAGTCACACACCCGTGTGCTAGGTCGTGTGGAGCATACTGACTTGTTTTTTTATTCAACACTAGGGGACACACGATCATGTAACATAACCGTGTGTAACACCCCTAACCCGTATCCGTCGTCAAAACAGGGTTTCAAAGCATTACCAAAACATTCAGAACATTTTTTCCATTAATCTACGTAAATTACTATTCATTTATCGAGATCATCCATAATGTCCCTTGATTGGGCCCTCGAGGCCAAAAACAAGTATTAGAATCAAATCTGGACTTAATCATGACCTCTAAGAATTTTCGCGAAATTACAAAATTTTTCCAAGGTGCAGGGCTCACACGCCCGTGTGGTCCATGGGACAAGCCCGTGTGACCTTGGGACATGCCCATGTTGGAGGCCGTGTTCGACCCTGTGTAACTCTCTGACTTGTACACACGACCATGCCACATGTCCATGTGCTAGGCCATGTGGTTAATTAATTCAATTTGAAAATAGGTGCAGGTTTCACATGGCCAAGACACACACCTGTGTTCTAGACCGTGTGGCACACACGACTGAGACGCAGGCCTGTGTCTCTGCCTGTGTGCTCAATTCTAAGCATTCTGTTTCTCAAAATTAAGCTGCAAGGGACACACGGCCTAACCACATGCCAATGTTACCAGGCCGTGTGTCATACATGGTATAGATACAGGCCCGTGTATCTGCCCGTGTGGACAAAATGAAGCCATTCCTAGCTTCATTTGTCACCCAAAACTTCACCCAAGACCTACACTTAAAGCACGCCACCAATACCAACCAATTCAAGCATTCAAATTAAACAAAATTCTTCATTCAACAAGGCATATCACTACAAGCATACATGACCACAACCTTACCTTAGTTTAACTTAGGCATTCATAACATTGATCACATACTCTTAACATCACACATGTGTGTATATATATATCATAATAATCTACTTAGACACACCAAAATGAACCATTACTTGCCATTCCAATGGCTAGGTTACAAAATAACATTTCAAGCAAGTCTATTTTAGTTGATAAAATTTTTAATAATTTTCCTTTAATGACTCAGGGTTACTATTTTCTAGATGACTTGATGCTTCTACTATTCGATGAGTTTGACATGATTCTGGGTATAGACTGGCTGGCTATGCATGATGCAGTTGTGAATTGTAGACAAAATGTCAGAACGGTGAAATTCTTCATATTAAGTCTTATGATTCAAGTGAGTTACCTACTGTGATATTGTCTGTGTTAGCTCAGAAATGTATGAAAAAGAGATGTGATGCATATCTTGCATACGTACTTGATACAAAAGTGTCTGAATCAAATATTGAAGCTGTACTTGTTGTTTGTGAATTTTTAGATGTATTTCCAAAAGAATTACCGGGTTTGCCACCGATCAGAGAGGTTGAATTTGGTATTAAATTAGTAGCAGGAACAACACTAGTATTGATAGCTCTGTACAGAATGGCTGCAACAGAATTAAAAGAGTTAAAAGCTCAATTGCAAGAATTGACAAACGAGGTTTTGTATGACTGGTTTATTCGCCCTGGGGTGCACCGGTATTGTTTGTAAAGAAGAAGGATGGCACGATGAGAATGTGTATCAATTACAGACAGCTGAATAAAGTGACTATAAAGAAAAAATACCCTCTACCGCGGATTGATGATTTATTTGATCAGTTGAAAAGGGCTACAATATTTATAAAGATTGATTTGAGATCGGGTTATTATCAGTTGCGAGTTAAAGATTCAGATGTACCTAAGACCGCATTTAGAATAAGGTACGAACATTATGAATTCCTTGTTATGCCTTTTGGATTAACTAATGCTCCTGTAGTTTTCATGGACTTGATAAACTGAATATTCAAACCGTATTTAGATAGATTTGTTGTTGTATTCATTGACAACATTCTGATCTATTCGCGAGATGAATTTGAACATACCGAGCACTTGAGAGTTGTGTCACAAACTCTACATGATAAGCAATTATTTGTAAAGATCAGCAAATGTGAGTTTTGGCTTCGAGAGGTTGGATTTTTAGGGCATATTGTTTCAGCTGAAGGTATTAGAGTTGACCCGAGTAAGATTTCTGCTATTATTGACTGGAAACCTCCAAGAAATGTGTCTGAAGTTCGTATTTTTCTAGGCTTAGTAGGCTATTACTGAAGATTTGTGAAAGAATTTTCGATGATTGCGACATTGATGATACGATTATTTCAAAAAGATGTGAAATTTGAATGGTCAAAAAAATGTCAGCAGAGTTTTAAGCAGTTGAAAGTGCTGTTAACTAAAGCACCAGTTCTGGTTCAACCCGAATCAGGGAAAGAGTTTGTGATTTATAGTGACGCATCATTAAATGGTCTGGGATGTGTTCCAATGCAAGAAGGAAAAGTCATAGCTTATGCTTCTAGACAACTGAAACCGCATGAAAAGAACTATTTGGTGCATAACTTAAAGTTGGCTGGAATTGTATTCGCATTGAAAATTTGGCAACACTACTTATACGGTGAAAAATGCCACATTTGTACGGATCAAAAAAGCTTAAAATATCTGATGTAACAGAAAGACTTAAATCTGCGACAACGAAGATGGCTCGAGTTATTGAAAGATTATGAATTTGTGATTGATTATCACCTGGGAAAAGCTAATGTTGTTACTGATCCCTGAGCCAAAAATCTTTGTTTGCATTAAGAGCAATGAATACCCAGTTGATGATTTGTGATGATGGGTCTATTTTAGCTTAAGTAAAAGCTAAACCGGCATTTCTTCAACAAATCTGTGAAGCCCAGAAAGATGACCGTGAATTGCAAGTTAAACGAATTCAATGTGAGACTATTCCTAATTCAAAGTTTCAGATCGGAGTCGATGATTGTTTAAAGTTTCAGAATAGAATTTGCATACTGAGAAATTCAGAACTCATTCAGAAGATTTTGCACGAAGCGCACAATAATTGCTTATCGGTTCATCCGTGAAGTACCAAAATGTACAACGATTACTAGCGGCAAGACATGAAATGAGATATCTCAGAGTTTGTTTCTAAATGTTTGATTTGTCAGTATGTCAAAGCTGAATATTAGGTACCATTTGGTTTATTGTAGCCTGTGATGATTCCCAAGTGGAAATTGGATAGAGTTACAATAGACTTTGTGCCGGGATTGCCCCTAACTTTGAAAAAGAAAGATGCTATCTGGGTTGTCGTTGATTGACTAATGAAATCTAATCATTTCATACCGGTATGTATTCCGATCCTGATAAAGAAAGGGAATCATTAATAACAAATTTTTCGTGTTGTTGACCTTAGTTAAGAGGAGTCATGGAAAGAACAGGCTCAAAATCATGATCAATTCCTTTTTCAAATCCTGCTGTGGCTGCGCGAGCTCTTCCCGCGTGCCATAAATGACCCACGAATAGGAAGAATCCTAGAACAAAATGAGAGGTAGCTAACCAACTTCTCGAAGAGACATAATTAACTGTATTTTGAGATTGTTTGATTACACGGGGTGCCATTATCTATTATTTCATATAGAGATTCGAGATTTACGTTGCAATTCTGAAAGAAATTTGAAGACGCCCTAGGTACGAAGTTGAATTTTAGTAAATCTTTTCATCCTCATACTGATGGTTAGATCGAGAGAGTGATACAAATTCTTGAAGACATGTTGAGATGTTGTATTTTAGAGTTTGAAGGTAGTTGGGAAAAATCTTACTGTTGATTGAATTCGTGTATAACAATAGTTTTTAGATGAGTATTAAGATGGCACCGTACAAAGCTTTATATGGTCGTAAATGTCGAACTCTACTATACTGGACTGAACTAAGTGAGAAAAAGATTCACGGGGTTGAATTGATCAGAGAAACTGAAGAAAAAGTGAAATCGGTTCGCGGCAATTTAAAAGTAGCTTTAGATCGACAAAAATCATACGTGGATTTCAAATGTAAAGAAATTGAGTTTCATTTCAGGGACCGAGTATTTCTAAAGGTGTCACCATGGAAAAAGGTTCTTCGATTCGATTGTAAAGGAAACTTGAGTCCGCGATTTATCGGACTGTATGAGATTGTCAAAAGAATAAGGCCTATGGCGTACCGACTAGCTTTACCATCAAAACTTGAAAAGATTCATAATGTCTTTCATGTTTCTATGCTACGTCGATATAGATCCGATCCATCACACATGATTTCTCTGGTAGATGTTGAGATACAGACTAATTTGTCGTATAGCGAAGAATCGATTAAGATTTTAGCTCGTGAAATCAAAGAATTGAGAAATAAATGCATAGCCCTAGTGAAGGTTATTTGGCATAAACACGGGATCGACGAAGCTACGTGGGAACCCAAGGAAGCAATGAGAAAGTAGTACCCTAACCTACTCACTGGTAAGATTTTCGGGGACAGTTGTAACAGCCCGTTCTTAGTCAAATCAGAACAGTGGTTTCGAGACCACAATTCTAAATTCAAAATATTTATTTTATTATTTTATTAAAGTTTACAGCATGACGGAATTATTGTGTGAAAGTTTCGTAAAGAAATTTTACCGTTTGAATGCTTAATTCGGTAAAAGGACTAAATCACGTATAATGCAAAAGTATTGTTCTATTAGATAAAGGTGTCAAATTGTAACACCCCGTACCCGAGACCGTTACCGGAGTCGGACACGAGGGGTTCACAGACTAAATTCACTTATTTTCACAGTCTATTTTAAAAATTTCCAGACAGCTGACTAACTGCGTCACTATCACCTTAAAAATCATATCTTGAGTTCCAAAACTCTAAAATCAGTTTTGTAATTTTTCCCTGAAACCAGACTCATATATCTATCCACAAATTTTTTTATAGAATTTTTGGTCGATCCAATTAGTACAGTTTATTAGTTAAAGTCTCCCCTGTGACAGGGTTCGACTATTCTGACCTTCATGCATTACGACTTGGATATCTCCCTGTACAGGGCTTCAATACTGATGCCGTTTGTTTCTATAGAAACTAGACTCAAAAAGGAATCTATATATATATAGAATGACTTCTAATTATCTCTGGTTAATTAATAATGAATTTCCAAACTCAGATCAGGGGATCCAGAAATTGCTCTGGCCCTGTTCCACGAAATCTTAAATATCTCTTAAAATCCAACTCATATGACTGTTTTGTTTCTTTCATATGAAAGTAGATTCATCAAGGTTCGATTAAATAATTTATTCACTATTTAACTCCATTCCTACTATTTTTAGTGATTTTTCAAATTCACACCACTGCTGCTGTTAGCATCTGCCTTTAGGGTAGACTTTACCTATTACACAGTTTCCATGATTCACCTAACCCTTTAGCATATATAGCACAAAGTATGATCGTGATTAACCATTCCAATGGCCAATCATTGCCAAGCATATCCACACCTCTCAATAACCATATACATACAAAATGATTATAACATTATGCTCAAAAATATATATAAGCCATTTTCGCATGGCTATCCAAATTTATACAAAACCAAATGGTACATGACCCACAACAAAAAGGGTAGTCCTATACATGCCATTTCAAAGTTCAACCAAAAGTGTACCAAAAGGGGGTTTGATACTGTGGGCGACTTCGACTTCAATAATCCCGAGTCCGATAGCTGACGAACCAAAATCTATAAAATAGAGATTCAAAGAAACGGAGTAAGCATTTAATGCTTAGTAAGTTTTGAGCCATAAAATTTGACACAACTAAAGTGTAACATTCATATGGCTAAACGGATAATTTCATATGCACAAATTCTCAATATCATACTTACTTCACATTACCAACCCTTATATTCATACACAAAAGATCAACATAGCCGAAGGCCGGTAGCTCATTTATCGACTGAGCGAATACTATTTGTAAGGGATCAACTAATTCAAAGCATATACGAAACATACCTCATCGCTGGGATTTTACGAGCGTATTAATTGAAACTATTACAGCAAGGTCGCTCATTCCCAAGCCAAGTACCTTCGGGATTTAACCGGATATAGCTACTCGCTCGAATGCCTTCGGGACATAGCCCGGATATAGTAACTCGCACCAATGCCTTCGGGACTTAGCCCGGATATAGTAGCTCGCACAAATGCCTTCGGGACTTAGCCCAGATGTAATAACTCGCACAAATGCCTTCGGGACTTAGCCCGGATGTAATAACTCGCACAAATGCCTTCGGGACTTAGCCCGGAACTAGTCACTAGCGCAAATGCCTCCGGGACTTAGCCCGGTTATCATCCGAATATTCATGCACATATCAATAAATCATGACACGTTTATATCTCATTTTCATAATTAGAGTTCAAACACAAGTCACGTATTAAGCACTCCCATTTTTGGCTCACTAGCCACATAAAAACAACATGGTTTAGTTTGCTTTATGACACGATCTCTATGCACATACGGCTACCGGTCATACGTATAGACTAATTAACTCATCATATAATTCAAGTAGAATCATCATATCACCGTATATTTGTTATGCTCATACATCATGACTTAATCAAATCATAAACTAAGTCTCATTGCTCGAAAACTTACCTCGGATGTTGTCGAACGATTTCGATGGCTATTCGACCACTTTTTCCTTCCCCTTATCGGATTTAGTTCCCCTTTGCTCTTGAGCTTAATTTAACAAATAAATTGATTTAATCATTTGAGCATCGAAAAGAGGAAGTCAAGGTACTTAGCCCATATATATACATTAGACATTAAAGTCACATACATATGAAATCATGAATCAACTCAACATATTAACCCACACTCCCTTTTAGCCGATTGTCTAAGCCAAGATAAAAGTATCAATATGCTTGCCTCTAACCGAATACATGCAACACCAATCTTCTTCCTATGGCCGAATATGCATGTCTATGTTGAGGCCGATTATATGCTTAATACTTCCTACAAGCATGGTTACTTGTATTGATTATATATCATTTTGTTTCAAATTCAAAACTCGGCTAATACGCATATATACACTAGCAATCAAATACTAACATTTTGCACTTCACCTTACTACCATTTCACATCTACTTTCTACCATGGCCGAATGCATCAAGACACCATTTACCCTTACAAGGCATAAATTTCACCATCAAAACTAACAAGCTTATAATCCCATGACCGAAACCTCTAACAACACCAATTAAAAATACTTCATGGGTTTGAGGTAAAACCAAGAAAGAAACTCATAAATATCGAGATATAAGCACTAACATTGTTCATCTAGATTTAGCATGAAACAACATCCATCACCCTTATAATTACCATAGCCGAAAACCTTACTCATTCCAAAATCAAATCTCAACTTGGGTCACAAAAATAACTTGATATCTCACCAACACAACATCAACACCAAGCAAGAATGATGCATCCATGGCCGAGTGTCATCTCCATCACATAGCAAGATTTAGACCATGGGCTAGGTAGAACTCAAGCTAACAACTAAAACATGCATGCATCTCATGGAACATCATCAAACATACCTTAGCCTAGTTACATGCATGGCCGAACCTCTTCAACCTTTCTTCTTTCTTCCTCCTTAGAATTTTCGGCCAAGGATGAACATTTTTTTTTCTTTTTCTTTGTTTAGTCACGGCAATGGGGAGTAAGGGGGGACAACTTTGGTTTCTCCTCCCACTCACCTCATTTTTTTATCATTCTTAATTCACTATTTTATTTTCTAAACCCATAATACTAATAGGAAATTCATATTATCATCTAAGACCCATACATGGTCGGCCACTACTCAAAATTAATGGATATTTGACATGCAAACCCTTCATTCTTATAACATACATTAATAGGCCACTTACATTTGCCTAGCACATTTCTAAAATTTCTCACATAAGTCCTATTAACTAAATTCACATGCAATCGACTAAATCGGAGCTTAAAACTTTCACACATTCATATTCACATATTTTAGACAATAAATATCATATTCAAATAATTTGGTGACTCGGTTTAGCGGTCCTGAAATCGCTTTCTGACTAGGGTCACTTTAGGGCTGTCACACAAATAGCTTTGGTTTTTAAATATGGTGGCCTTAAATGGTAATTAAACCATTTCAAGGGTGAGTGGACATATATGGACATATATTAAGGTATTTAAATGGTTTATAAATAAGGATAAATTTGTAATTTAGTTAGTAAAACATAATTAAATGATAAAAATCACATATCATCTTTTTATGTTCTTCATCATCAACCGAATATTCAAAGGGAGGAAGCCATTTTTGGTGTTTTACGGTTCATTCACTTTGATCTTCAATTATAAATCCATTTTTATTTGGTTTTTAATGATTTTTATGTTTTTGAGATCATTACTTCGTACTCTAGCTAGCCCGTACCTTAGATTTTGAAACTGTTAAAGATTTATCATGTTGCCATTGTTGAATGCTTGAGTAATTTGATGGATTATGATAGATTTGGAAGGTTTAATGTTAGATAAATAGTTTTTGTAAAGTGATTTTTGACAAAAATGTCAAAAAGGGATTAATTTGTGAAAATGTAAAATTATGTGGGTAAAAGTGTGAATAAATAAAAGATATGGGCTACTAGGGACTCCATTAAAATTCGGCTAAGCACGGGCTTGTGATTAATTGCATGAATTTGCAATTTTATGTGATAGGGACTAAATTGTAAAAAGTGTGAAATATTAGGGGCAAATGTGTAAATTTTCCATAACATGAATTATTAAATTGAATAGATCAAATATTTAATGTGCTAAATTTGATAATATATAGATCAAGATAAGCCGAGATCGGGATTAGATCGAGGAAAGGGAAAAGTGGATGAATAGTCAATAATTTCCATTCGAGTAACTCGAGGTAAGTTCGTATAATTAGAATCAAACTTTTAAATACTTGTAATTATTTGAAATACATGTATGTACTTGAGTAAATGATCTACTTGAAATCCAAATGTCTTATTGATATGGTTTGATGGTTACCGAGCCCTATTTGAACCATAGAAATTGTAACAGCCCTGTTTAGACCCTAGTCGGAATAGTGGTCAGGACCAAAAATCTGAGTCAGAAAAATATTTTAATATTATTCTCCGTGCTTATTATATGTGAATTAGTATGTGAGAAAATTTCGTATGAAAATTTGATCGTTTGTGCACTTAATTTGATAAAAATGACTTAATCGCGTAAAATGTAAAAGTTGCCTACTATTTGTTAAAGTGTTTAATTGCTTTGTCTCTTTAAATGTGAGGTCCTTAAGATGTAAATGGGCTATTGGAATTATGCATGGACAAAATTGGACATTACTTAGTGGTTTTTAAATGAAATGAAAAAGTCCTTAAGATGTAAATGGGCCATTGGAATTATGCATGGACAAAATTGGACATTACTTAGTGGTTTTTAAATGAAATGAAAAAGGTTATATTAGTAAACTATGTATTAATGTTAATTTAATAAAACAAAACACAAATTTTAGCTTCATTATCATGTGTTGGCCGAATATATCAAAAGAAAAAGAAAGAAAAACCCAAGCTAGGGTTTCGGCACTTTGAGCTTGAATTTGGTATGCATTTTGAACTATTTTTGATGATTTTTCCATTTTTGTGATCGTTGCTTTGTGTTCTAAATTTTGGATTTGGATGATGATTTTGAGTTATGCCAGTCTTGATTTTGTGAGTTTTATAGTGTTAGTTGATGAAATATGGAAGCTTGATGATAGATATATGTGTTCTGTATTGGGATTTTTAATGAATTTGAGGCTAAATTGTGAAAATCAGAAATTGGGGGACTAAAATGTGAAACAAATGAAATATGTGGGCTTATATGAACTCTATGAAAATTCATCTAAGCATGTGTATAAGGAAATTTTGTGTATTTTGTGATTTTATGAATTAGGGACAAAAGTGTTAAGATGTGAAAATGTGAGGGATAATTTGTAAAATGACCTAAATATGTGTATATGGATTGAATTGAATGATTTTTTGAATAAAAGGGTTAATCTTGAATACATATATATCAAGAAAGGAGGAATTCAGATTTAGATCAAGGGAAATCAAAGATTATCGAGTAAACGAACCGAATTATCAATTCTGAGTACGAGGTAAGTTCGTACATGATAAATAATGTTACAAGTATGTTTTAATGCTTTGATAATGCATAAATTGTGTATATATGACTATGGTTTGAGCACGATTGATACGGAGTTGTGCGTGGACCAAGATCGAGTTGCCAAGTCACGAGAAACTTCTACGAAAGCTCTAAACGAACAGATCTAAAATCAAACAAAGAATGAGATTAAATCTGGAAAATTAAAATCTGGAATAAGAACCCTAAAAATCAGCAAGATCTAATCAAGGAACGAAACACTTATGAAAGAGGTTTCTTGAAACCAAGAACACGAAATTGATTCCCAAGAATGAACTTCCACAAGCCGAATCTGTCAAAGAACACCAAATCAGCAAGCAAATTAGGTCGACCAGAATTTCTTGAAACAAATTAGGGTTTATGCGTCAATGAGAAAGAAAGAAATTGAAGGCATAAAAGGCTATTGAGGCTGAGAAAGAGAGGGAATCTGCTCAATTGACCACCACGAAAGTTTCCCCTAAGTTTCCACAACCAAATTCACCCAAGAAGAATAAGTGTGCATTCGGCAAGAACCCTAGAATTTGGGGATTTAGGGCTGATTGTCGAACTCCAGCAAAAAGTGAAATTGATCAATTCTTTAAGATAAACGAGGGCTGGAAACACAAATAAAAAGCAAATAGATTAGAATTAAGATTCGGCACAAGTAGAATTAAATAAAAGAAATTGAACAGCAAAAATTAAAGGATAAGTCCTAAAGATCCTTGAAATCCCGAAAGATTTCACAAATCTCTTCAAACGGCTCTAATCTCCCCTCCAAAGAATATGATGGCAAGAAGAAGGTTGAAGATGGCTCCCACAATCAAAAGATTGTTAAAACAACTTCTAAAGAAAGCTCAAGAGAGAATTCTTGGAGAAAACCCCAAAGAAATTCTGCACTCTAACAAACTGAAATTTAATGTATTGAATGATAATAAGATGTTTCACAAAGGGTGGCTGGCCAATGCTTATATAGGCCTCCAACAAATCCTAATCTCACAAGTAACTAATAAAAAATTAAACCTAATTAATAAAATAACAAGGTAAATTCGGCCATGCACTTATATGGGCTGTTTTGGGCCGAATTTTACATGTAATGCTCCTAAAGATTAAAAAATTCAATTAAACAAGTAAGATGTTTACAATTGGCCCTTTGACATTTTGGCCTGATTTTCAACTAAGTATGAAGAAATTTCTTGATTGGCTGGATTTTGGTTATTGGGCCTCGCCTTCAAGAATTTGGGCTCGTGATCCATCTCCTACCAAAATTGGGTCGTTGACGCTCGTAATGGAGATCCAATGCATGTTGGCTGCAAGATTTGGTTTCTTGGACCAAGATTTCCAAGATTTGAAATCTTGATTTTCTTGATTCTTGAAATCTCTTCGAACAGCATAATTGGGCCAAGATTCGGTTTCTTGATTTTCTTGAAAACAAGAAAGTGAATTTGATTTTCTTGATTTGAGCCCATCACCTTCTTGAGCTTGGGTTGGGCCTTTGTGACTCGTATCATTCCCCCTTCCTCAAAAAGATTCGTCCTCGAATCTGAAAAATCAAATGAACTGACTTTCCTCTATCGAACGGGACTAATGGCAATTGAGTCCACTGAAAAGAATAGCCATGAGATAGTAAATAGCAACGGAAACAAGCTTGTAGTCCAATCATAAGCATAACAGAACAGGTATAACGCATGTGAATGGACAGATTCAGATTACCATGCAAACAATCTAATTTACTCGCCACTGCCTCGTCAAAAGATGGACATGTTTAAGGCATTCAGTCGTCTCAAATTGTTCCCACAAACCATGAATAAATTGCGAGTAATAAATCAAATGGTAAACATAATCGTCACAAGTAGGTATTTGAAAAGATTCACATGGTTCACAGAGTTGCATAATCATACCATGCATTAATCAGCGGTCTATAGATTCACTCACACATGCATTATCAAAAACAAGAATCTTTTTATCAACCATCAAAACAGATAGATCATCAATAATAAAATAGGACAGTCAAGCACGTTTCGATCTAAGTGTTCATCAACATGATCTTTATCACTATCCGAGGAGTACAAAGTGTTTCAAAGGTTTCAAGCATCTTACTTGATAAGCAAAAGAATAAGGGTCGATTTTACCTTTTTCATTTAAACAAACCTTCGCTCATCGGGGGCATACTGTAGTCGAATCTCCGTTGTTGAGTTAACCTTTGTCAAATGGAACTCAGACTTCATGTACAACCACATAAACTGTTTAAGGCACGAATATAAATTGAAAACAAATTTGGAAAATTTCGTTACCTTATTCTCCAAAAAGATTTGGACAAATTCGAGGATTTTACACAAGGTAAATCAAGAGAATAACAAATCACGCTTCTTTTCATAATGACTTTATCAACCACAATCGAAGAGTAACAATTAATCGGATCAAAATGAGGGGATCTTTTAAGAACTAAGTCACCAAAAGTTTTATCAATAATTTCAAATCTGCACTGGACTCGGTTTCTAAAATTTCCTTACCTCGTTACCTTCGGGATCATGTAGTGTGATTTCATCTTTGCCTAAGTTGATGTATGAAAGCGTCTTTCATTTGAGAGGTATTGAAGTTGAAAGTTATCTTTCGGTCCTTCGGGAACCTGAAAAGTAGCAACACAAGAAAAATTCATATTTGGTTAGTGAAAACATTCCTCACTAGCCTTTCCTCGTCTTTTTCTTTTGTTTCTTTTTCTAACTCATTTTCTCTTCTTTCTTCAACTTCTTTTTCAATTTTCTTTTCTGTTTCACATTCCTTTTCACTCTCAATCTCTTTTTGCTCTTTTTCATTCTCTTTTTCTTTTTCCTCACTTGTTTTAACAACAAATTTTTCAGTTTGATTTGGTCCTCATGGACTTGTTCCGGAGTGAGCGGCACTAAGGTGATTTTCCTTCCTTGATACTTGAAAGAATACCTATTGGTACGACCATCGTGAGTGACCTTTCGATCTAGTTGCCATGGTTCTCCTAGCAATAAATGGCAGGATTGAATAGGTACTACGTCGCACACGACTCGTCTTGATATTTACCGATAGAAAAGGCATGCGCACTTGTTGAGTGACCTTAAATTGGCTTTCGTTGCTAAGCCCTTGTAGTTGATAAGGTCGTGGATGCTTGGTAGTGGTTAAGCAAAGCTTTTCCACCATCGTCGTGCTGGCTACGTTCGAGCAACTTTCACCATCAATAATAACTCTACAAAGCTTACCTTGTACATGGCAGCGAGTATGAAAGAGATGTTCTCGTTGCTGCTCCTCTTTGGTTTTCCAAAGAGGGTTGTCCACGATCATGAAGATCATAATCAGTTCTAGGGACACGCCGAGGAGCGCGCCTATGAGCAGGAGGCTGGTTATCCACATCGTCTTTAATTTGATCTCGATATTGAGGCTCTTGATTCAACCGCACCTCATTGATGGTACCAGTCAAGCTCGAAGAGCAGCAGCCTGTTCATACAACTGTTGTTGGAATTTTTTAAATATGTCACTATTATTATCACCTGTAGACATTTTTTTTAAAACCTGCAAAACACTCAACACTCAAAAATAAAAGTTATCAAACCTCACCGTTAATCACTCAAAAAGAAAAAATCAAATTCTCAATGAGGTCGAATTCAATCTTGTGAGTTCTTTATCAGAGTTTATATCAACCAATTAGAGAGGTGAACCAAACTACCAAAGAATCCTAATTTGCACTAGGATGCCAAAAACTGACGAGACACCAATTGATTCGTGTTGCACCGAGGAAGAAGTTGTGCACACGTTTAAATCATACTAACACAAGAAAAAGAAGGTGTTAGATAACGTAAAGGAAGAATAAAAGCAAACAAATGAAAACCTACAGCTAAGAATCAATAAAAATTGCTGAAAACAGAAAACCCGAAAAACTGCGGAGTAACTTGACAACTTCGTTCGAGGTGTTCCTGATCTCCAAAAATCACGAAATAAATTGGAGTGTCCTTATATATTGAAATTTTGATCTGGAAATTTTGGGGACCAAATTCAACCCGCTGATTTTTTTTAATTTTTATTGAATTTCGTCTTTTTTATTTTTTTTTTGACTGATTTTTTGCGGGAATAATTTTTTTATATTCAATCACAGTGCCAAAAACATGTATGTAAAATTTCAGATCAATGGACAACGTTTACCCACTCAAATGAATTTTTTTGAACAATTTTTCTGGGTAAAACTGCTGTTTATGCTTTAAAAAATAGAGATCAGTTTAGAAATCAACCAAGAACACCCAAAACGCCCAAAATCTGATACCAAATGATACGGACATGCCGAACCAAGATCGAGTTGCCAAGTCACGAGAAACTCCTACGAAAGCTCTAAACGAATAGATCTGAAATCAAACAAAGAACGAGATTAAATCTGGAAAATTAAAATCTGGAATAAGAACCCTAAAATCAGTAAGATCTAATCAAGGAACGAAACACTTATGAAAGAGGTTTCTTGAAACCAAGAACACGAAATTGATTCGAAGAATGAACTCCCACAAGCCGAATCTGTCAAAGAACACCAAATCAGCAAGCAAATTAGATCGACCAGAATTTCTTGAAACAAATTAGGGTTTATGCGTCAATGAGAAAGAAAGAAATTGAAGGCATAAAACGGCTATTGAGGCTGAGAAAGCGAGGCGATCTGCTCAATTGACCACCACGAAAGTTTCCCCTAAGTTTCCACAACCAAATTCACCCAAGAAGAATAAGTGTGCATTCGGCAAGAACCCTAGAATTTGGGGATTTAGGGCTGATTGTCGAACTCCAGCAAAAAGTGAAATTGATCAATTCTTTAAGATAAACGAGGGCTGGAAACACAAATAAAACAGCAAATAGATTAGAATTAAGATTCGGCACAAGTAGAATTAAATAAAAGAAATTGAACAGCAAAAATTAAAGGATAAGTCCTAAAGATCCTTGAAATCCCGAAAGATTTCACAAATCTCTTCAAACGGCTCTAATCTCCCCTCCAAAGAATATCGATGGCAAGAAGAAGGTTGAAGATGGCTCCCACAATCAAAAGATTGTTAAAACAACTTCTAAAGAAAGCTCAAGAGAGAATTCTTGGAGAAACCCCAAAGAAAATTCTGCACTCTAACAAACTGAAATTTAATGTATTGAATGATAATAAGATGTTTTCACAAAGGGTGGCTGGCCAATGCTTATATAGGCCTCCAAAAATCCTAATCTCACAAGTAACTAATAAAAAATTAAACCTAATTAATAAAATAACAAGGTAAATTCGGTCATGCACTTATATGGGCTGTTTTGGGCCGAATTTTACATGTAATGCTCCTAAAGATTAAAAAATTCAATTAAACAAGTAAGATGTTTACAAATTGGCCCTTTGACATTTTGGCCTGATTTTCAACTAAGTATGAAGAAATTTCTTGATTGGGCTAGATTTTGGTTATTGGGCCTCGCCTTCAAGAATTTGGGCTCGTGATCCATCTCCTACCAAAATTGGGTCGTTGACGCTCGTAATGGAGATCCAATGCATGTTGGCTGCAAGATTTGGTTTCTTGGACCAAGATTTCCAAGATTTGAAATCTTGATTTTCTTGATTCTTGAAATCTCTTCGAACAGCATAATTGGGCCAAGATTCGGTTTCTTGATTTTCTTGAAAACAAGAAAGTGAATCTTGATTTTCTTGATTTGAGCCCATCACCTTCTTGAGCTTGGGTTGGGCCTTTGTGACTCGTATCAACGATGATAAATCAATTATGTTCGACACTAAGTGTGCGATTTGGAATAGCTTCGGCTATATGAGGCACTAAGTGTGCGATACCGAGATAGCTTCAGTTATTTGAGATGGCACTAACTGTGAGGGATCGTTACAGTTTTGGCTAACCATTAAAACACTAAGTGTACGAATTCTTAAAGCATGGAAAGACTTTGGAATGAATTAATGTATTTGAACGTGAGCTGAAAATGAAATGAATAAGTACAGAAAAGTTCAAGTATGTATTATACCTATGTGGTAGATGATACTATATGTATGAAGCTTGATGAAATTGTATGAATATATTAAATGTGATGGAATAGCATTGATGGATGACTTGTGAACTACTAAGTGTTTATTATTTGATCTTTTCGTATTATATAAACTGTTGATTATATTCGGTGCGAACTTACTAAGCTCCAAAGCTTACTGTGTGAAATGTTCTCTATTTTACAGTGTTGTAAAGCTAGCTCAGATTCGAGAATCGTAGCGACTCAATCACACTATTGAACATCTATTTTGGTACCATTTTGAGAGTTGCACTTATGGCATATGACATGTATAGGCTAGAGTTATTTTGATAGGTTTTGTGATATGAATATTTAGCCATGAGATTTGGCTTGTAAATATTGGTATGTATGGCCTTTTAAGTTAGCCTAAATGATGTGTTTGATAAGTAAGTTTTATGATGTATATAATGCTTATGTGATGGCTTGAATATGGAATGTTGATTTAGTAAGTTTTATGGTATGAAAAATGTGATAAAAATGATGAGTTTATATATTTGGAACTTAGGTAAATTGTGATGATTTTGGTACATTGATTTGGCATGTTTTAGTTGTGGAATTGAATAATGAAATGGTTGATTATGAAATGGCATGAAATGTGTGTGATTTGGTATGTTTTGGACTGCCTATAAGTGTATGGAAATGATTTCAAATTGGTTGTTATGAGTTCATGATTGTAGGGTGGCAAATTTGACTTTTCAAATAGCCTATTTTTGTCCACACGGGCAGAGACACGGGCGTGTGTCTCAGCCGTGTGCGACATGCAATCATGTTATGTAACACCCCAAACTTGGCCTGGATGTTATGGCCAAATCTGGCGATGTCACATTGAAGTGTTTTTAGTAAAGTATAATCTCATTGAAAAACTCGTTCTTTATTTGACCTCTTTATGTGATCTTAAGATACGTTTACCCACTTTCAAAGTCTAAGTCGTTTGTCATGTAACAGTCTGATTTAAACCCTAGTTAGAACAGTGGTTTTGAGACTACGTAACCGATTCTGAAAAAATATTTTAATATTATTTTCTGTGTCTGTGATATGTGAATTTATATCTGCGAAGTTTCTGTAATTTAATTTGTCTGTTCTATGCTTAATTATGAAAAAGGATTTAATCGCGTAAATGACAAAATTTGCATGCCATATATTCAATGTGTTTAATTGGCATGGCTTTGGATTATTATGGCCTTATGTGGCAATTACTCCATTGAATTTATGAGTGGTCATTAATGACCTTGTTTTATGTAATTGATATGTTTATTTATGAGGGATACAATGGTAATTCATGCTTTAACATGAAATAAAGAAAACAAATTGCATGAATGTGTTCAAAAATACATATTATATCCGAAAATCAAAAAAAATAAAAAGAAGAAAGCCATTTTAGGTTTCAACTAGCTTAAACCTTGATTAAGGTATAAATTTTTGTCTATTTTTGATAATTTCTACGTTTCTGTGATCGTTGCTTCGTGTTCTTCAAAACCCATATCTAAATTTCTGTTTCCGTTGAAGATTATGAGATGTGCCATTGATGATTATATGAGCTTTGTAATGTTTTTATATGGATTATGAAAGATATATGTGAGATTATCATGCTTTGTTTTTGAATTTTTGATGGAATAGAGATATTCGGGCTAATTTGTGAAAATGAGGTTTTGAAGGACTAAATTGTGAATTAGATATGTTATTTGGGCTTGTATGGAAGCTATGTATATTCGGCCAAGCTATAGTCTTGGTGAATTTTGCATATTTGTGATTTTGTGAAAAACGGATTAAATTGTCAAAGTGTGAAAATGTAAGGGTTAAAATGCAAAGTGCCCTAAATATGTGTTCATGGATTATTTTGCATGAAATGAATGATTGAATGGTTGAATTTGAATTGTATTAGATCAATAATAAAGAAAATCAGACCTAGATCAAGGAAAGTCCAAAATAGTTGAATAGTCGACTCGTTTCCGTCCGAAATTCATACGAGGTAAGTCAAATTACAATTATGTGTTAAATTGACTAAATTCTGGGCATACAAACTATAATCTGTATGTGAAAGGCTTTTAGAAACTGTAATCTGCGCATACAATTACGGCCTTGAGAGCCTGATGAATAAATTTTGAGTAAAATTTGATAATATGCTAGTATCTGAAAAGCTTTGTACGTTTCTAAAAGAACGTTCACATTAATCTAAGATATCGTGTAAGATCGTGTCTGGGACATAGGCCTTGATTTGAGATTTACGTGTAAGACCATGTCTGGGACACTGGCATCTATCTGATTTCGTGTAAGACCCTGTTTGGCACAGAGGCATCGATATTGAATTACATGTAAGACTACGTCCGGGACGTCGACATTGTACTTGTTTATGAGTATCTGTATCATTTCTAAACCGTCTAATGATAGAGTACGAGATATAGGAATGAATATATGAAATGCATAATCTATAGAGGTACATTTGTATCGTACTAAATTTATAAATATGAAAGACTTTGTTTCTGTGAAATAATGAATGTGTAGTATGTACGAAATCATGGAAATGAAACATGACATGTATGCAAGCAAATGAGCATAGTTAGGCTCATGAACTAGTCTGTTAAATGGCTATGAATTCTTGCTGTTGATTTGTACTTTATATGCTTTAATAGTTTAACCAATTGTATTTGGCTTAATAAGCTCTTTATAGCTTACTCTATGTGATTTCTGTCTGTTTTACAGTTATCGTTGCTACTGAAGGCTCGGGGATAGTCGTGGATTGTCACCATACTATCAAACTCATTTTAGTACTTTTGAAAGTGTAAATATTTTTAAGTATGGCATGCATAGGCTAGAATGTCTATGTATTTAAGTTTTGATATGTATATATGTTATGCCATGAGAGTTGGCTAGCAAATGGTATGTTTGTGATTAGTTTTGGTAAATGGTTTGTGATGCCAAATTGTGTATGCTTGTAATGGTTATATGGCCTTGTATGTGGTGGTAATTTTGAAATATGCCAAGTTGAGGAAATGGTAAGTTTAAGCATGAGTTAGAAGATGCCATAAGTGAGTTATGAAATGAGCATTTTGGCATGTTGTTGTAATAAGATTTTTAATGTTTTTTGGTATGGATATGAATAGGTTATTGAATAATGGTGATTTAGTTATAATGAAGCATGATTTAAGCATGGTTTTGGCTAAATATTTTGGTATAAATGTTGTTTAATATTGCTGGTAGGAATGACCTAAAAAGGGGTAGCAAGTTGGCTTAAACCAAGCCTGCATTGTGCCACATGGTCAGGGAACACGGGCGTGCCTTGTGGCCGTGAATGCAAAGCAGTAACCTCTTAAGATCACACGGTTAAGACACATGGGCATGTCATATGGCCTTGGACTTAAGTCAGTAGCCAGCTAAATATCACACGGCCATGGCACACGACCGTGTCTGTTGGCCGTGTGTAAAAGTCAGTATGTATACTTTTTTTGGCACGGCTGGACCTCATGGGCGTGTCTGGTACCCGTGTAAAGCACACAGCCTGATCACACAGGCGTGTGACCTCAATAGAATTGAAAAAGTTTTCTAAGTTCTGAAAATTCTAAATGTGTTCGGTTTAGTCCTGACCTTTTCTAAAAGTATGTCTTAGGTCTTGGAGACCTCCATAAGGGATGAATTGTTGAATTGCTTATACATTAATATTATGTGATATCCGTGATTCTATATTTATCTGTGATGTTGTATCTGTCTAGTAATTCCCTTACTTATTCCAGCGACAGTTACGGGATAGAGGTGTTACATGTCAAAAGTTAATCATATTAAATTGTTCCTAATTTTAAAAAACATTATTTCTTGCTGAAGCTTTTAAAACATGTTGCGTAAAAGTGGTGTTTTGGAAAACATTCGTCTTTTTGAAAACCTGCATCCTACTACTAGCAGAAATAAATCAACCCCCAGAAATTAAAGGTTAAAAATTAAAGAGGCCTTATTACAAAGCAAATTACCCAAAATAAACTATTATAATTTAAACCCAATAAGAAAGTCTATGCAGTTGTGTGGCCAACTTTGAGTCCCTCGCAGCACCGATCCGCCTAAGCTTGGAGATTACCTGTAATATCCCAAATTAGAGCCTAGTTGGAACAGTGGTTTTGAGATCACAAATCTGAGATAGAAATAATTATTTCATGATTCTTATGAGGATAATGTTATGAATGCATGCTTGTATGAAAGTTTCATGAAGAAATTCTATGCATAAAATGTCCGATTACATTTTAGTGACCAAATTGAATAAAGTGCAAAACTTGCATTCCAGAAGCTTTAAGCATGAAATTGCATTATATATTGAATTAGAGGGTCCTAATTAGCAATTTGACCAATTTATAAAATTTTGGACAAAAATGGACATGCATAGGAAAAATTAGAAAGAGAAACCCTAAGGGCATTTCGCTCATTAGGTAATTAAAAGAATAAAAAGGAAAAATCAAACCAAAAATGTGTCCATCTTCTTCCTTGGCTGCCAAAAATCACAAAACACCATATCCAGGGTTTTGTTCAACATTTCCAAGCTCAATAGTAAGTGCTCCCTAGCCCCGTTTTTAATGTTCTTTGTATTATTAAAGTCCCGGTAACATGGTCTACCCATTTCTAGCTATATTTTGAGCTAGGTTTCATGTATGAAAATTTACCCATGTATGAAATGCTTGTATTTTTATGATTAATGGAGGAATATGAATGTTTGATGCATGATGAACATCTTTTACTAAGTGATTTTTAGTGAAAACACCTAAACAAGGGAATTGTTTGTAAAAATGTAAAAGTGAGTAGTAATAATGTGAAATGAAAGAAAATATGGGCTGATATGAGCATAGTAAAGGTTTGGCTAAGCTTAGATAATTAAGAAAATGCATACATTTCATTTTACGAGCCTAAGGACTAAATCGTAAATATGTGAAAGTTTAGGGGTCAAAATGTAAATAGAAAGATTGATTTATGATGAGCGAGTATATATGTGCATATGATGAGTAAGTAGAAAGGTTTGAATGATAGATAATCTTTATGTATATGTTTCTATGTTTCTACATGTTGATTCCTTACTACCATTTCATATTATTTGTACGTGGACTTACTAAGCTTTAATGCTTACTCCCCTCTCTTTTCCATCCTTTGTAGTTCTGCCAAGCTAGCTCAGGGATCGAAAGCTGTCAAAGTATTTAATCACACTATCAAAAGACTATTGGGTATAGTGAAATTATTTTTTTAAGTATGGCATGTATAGGAAACTTGGTCATTTTGTGGTATGTGTCATGCTATTTGGCCAAATTGTGAAGGCCTATGATAATGGTGATTCATTTTGTAATGGCCGTGTGATATCGCTCATATTCGATCATTTGGGTTGTAATCTAATTACCCATGCATGCATTTACTAGTGTTTTGATGGTAGGATATGTTATTGTTTAGTGAGTGCATGGTAATGATGTGATATGTTGTTGATCGATAAATGTATGGTAAAGTATGAATTGGTTGCTAAAGGATAAGGAATGACCTAATGGCTTAAAATGACTAAAGTATAAATGCACAATTTGAAGTCATAATAACAAGTTTAATAATGCATGAAATTGGTGTGGAATGCATCTAAATAGAGTAACAAATGAATATCAATAGGATGACTTTATGATGATGTGAGAGTGCCATGGTGTGGAATATTAGGGTGCTTGAATATGTCATGTTGCATGCCATAAAGTATGTTTGTATGTATGAGTGGTTGTGGGTGACTATTGGCTTGGAAAATAGCCTTTAAACAGTCCACACGGGTAGACACACGGGTGTGTGTCTAGTTCGTGTATGACACACGGTCTGCCCCATGGGCATGTTGAATGGTCGTGTGTCCCCTGCACCTAAAATTTTCTAAGTTAGTATACATGGTAGTATACACACGGGCAGAGACACGGCCATGTGTCTCAGCCGTGTAGAGGACATGGCCTAGCACACGGGCATGTGCCTTGGTCGTGTGTGATACGATCCGCCTCGGAAGAGTTGAGTCGTATTAGTGTGCCCAATCGTCAACAAGAAGCTACGTTGGGTTTAATTGAAAAGGTCAGATGAAGGAAGGAAGGATATTGGTTTTGGGTTCGGATAAGAATAGGTAAGAAGAATTTGAAAGTTCGGGTTTGGAGTCCGAATAGGTATGGATGAAGGAATTGGTTCAATTAGGTAAGGGGGAATTGAAGAAATGGAATAGTCGGTTTAGGTACAATTGGTAAATGGAGAAATGGGGTTGAACAAAAAGTGCAAACAAGAACCAATACCGATTTGGTATCGACCCGTTGTTTATAAGCTCTTTTAGTTCGGTTTGGAATTGGTAAATGAAAACCTCGACCCACTATCTAACAAGATAGGAACCTCGGTATGTTTGAACGCCACACTACGAGTAGTGATAAGTTCGGTTTCGACAAAAAACAATGGTTGACACACTAGACGCTAGGAAGCCAATCGAATCTTTGAACGAAATTTGAGAAAAAGTTTTGCCTAACAAATTCGGTGGCATAACATTAACAAAAGTCTCAAAAGTTCTTTACATGAAAAAAAATAATAAGTATTTATAGGCCTAAAGTCTAGGTAGCCGAATGGCTTTTCATGCTTACAAATTAAGTAAAAGAAAATTCTAGAAAATTAATCCTTAATGTGCATGACTAGATTCTGCTATGGAACATGAATTGTGAATGCTTCATGTTTAAGAAATGACAAGTGAATGAATGAAGCTCCAAGGGACAATTGCTAGGTTCGGCCTCCCTTGTTTAATGAAGTAATTAAGTGGCAGCCTTTAGCCAAAAATCATGAATTAAATGGTGTAACTCCAAGGGCCAAAATAGGTGTGAATGCCGTAACCTGAAGAGTCCATAGGTGTGAACATGGTGAACCAAAAGGACTTGTTGTGTGAACACAATGTGAACGGAATGTAGAGGTTCATGGAGGAAGTCATTCGGCCAACCATCTCATGCATGTATTATGTCCCTTTGACCGAATAGTCACTTGTGTAGATGAAGAGGTAGCACAACATTCATGGCTCTTGGTCATTCATGAACCTTTGGAATTAATGTACCTTACCATTCATGCATTCCACCGATTCATGCATCTTGAGTGTCCATGCACCTTAGCCGTCCATGCACCCTCCAAAAGACATGTTGCTTCAAGCTCCATACATCCATTGAGTTTCTACAAGAAAACGTGAACAGAATTAATTCAAGCTAATGTGAACACAAATGTAAACATTAAATTCGGTTATGACAATTTAATTAATATTAGTAAACACTTTTAAGACATATTTAATAAAACTAATGTGAACTAAATTTAATATGTGGTTTATTAATTAACTAATTAATGAACTTATTAAATAAAAATTTAATAGCAGTCAAATGAAGTCAAAGTAGTCTTCATGAGCTAGAATTCAACTCATGAGCTAAAACCGAGCTGGACTTGGACCCATGAGCTGGTAGTGAGCTGGACCCGAGCTGGGGAACTGGAAGTGAGCTGGTGGCGAGCTCGATGAGTTGAGCTGGACTTGTAGGTAGTTGTATAGTGAGTTCAAGGAACTGGAATCAACTCTCTGGGAGCGTCCTAATGGCGTTTCAATCCAAAGTTGAGCTACAAAAGCTGTGATGGACTCCTTAAACTTCTTGGCTCGAGCTCGAGTAACGGGACCTTGTGGTAGCACCATAGAATCCTCGCTCGAACTAGCTGAACCATGGGGCGCGGTCACATCATTCCCCCCTTTTCAAAACGACTTGTCCTCAAGTCGAAATCTGCATTAAAAGGGGTTAAATCTGACACATTAAAAGTAGCGCTGACATTATAATCTCCTGGCAAGTCAATTTTATAAGAATTTTCATTTATTCGCTCTAAAACTTGAAAAGGTCCATCTTCGGGAGGCAGTAGCTTAGATTTCCATTGGGTCGGAAAATGCTCCTTACGCATATGAATCCAAACCCATTCTCCGAGTTCAAAAACTACTTGTTTTTGGCCTTTGTTCGCATTACGCACATATGACTCAGTCCTAGCCTCGATATTGGCCCGCACCTTGCTATGTAAATCCTTGACAAAATCTGCCTTTTTCTTCACATCTACATGGACAAACTGATTAGTAGGTAAAGGTAATAGATCTAAAGGAGTCAAGGGATTAAAACCGTAAACAATTTCAAATGGGGAGAATTTAGTCACAGAATGGACAGAACGATTATACACAAACTCAATATGGGGTAGACAATCCTCCCACGTCTTCAAATTCTTTCGAACGATGGCCCGAAGCAAAGTAGATAGAACTCTATTGACAACTTCCGTTTGGCCATCGGTTTGGGGGTGGCAGGTGGTCGAAAACAGAAGTTTGGTCCCTAATTTACCCCACAAAGACCTCCAAAAGTGACTTAAAAATTTTGCATCTCAGTCTGACACGATCGTACGAGGAATGCCATGAGTCTAACGATATCCCTGAAAAATAAGTTTGCAACATGAACGGCATCGTCAGTCTTAGTACAGGAAATAAAATGAGACATTTTTGAAAATCTAGCAACAACAACAAAAATAGAATCCTTCCCCGTTTTTGTGCGTGGAAGTCCGAGAACAAAATCCATGGAGATGTCAATCCATGGTGCTTCAGGAATAGGCAATGGTGTGTACAAGCCATGGGGTTGAACCTTTGATTTAGCCTTTTTGCAGGCTATACACCTTTCGCAAACTCGCTCCACGTCTTTTCGCATCCGCGGCCAATAAAAATGTTCGTGGAGAGTGGCTAGCGTCTTATGGACCCCGAAGTGTCCCATAAGTGTGACAGCCCTAAAGTGACCCTAGTCGGAAAGCGGTTTCGGGACCGCTAAACCGAGTCACCAAAGTATTTGAATGTGATATTTATTGTCTAAAATATGTGATTATGAAGGTGTGAAAGTTTTAGGCTTCGATTTAGTAAATTGCATGTGAATTTAGTCAAAAGGACTTATGGGTGACATTTTTGAAATGTGATAGGCTAATCTACAAGGACCTAATAGTGCATGTAATCAAAAGGGAGAACTTGCATGTCAATTTCCCCCCCTAATATGCAGTGGCCGGCCATGAGCATGGGTGGGCAAGATGTTATGGCTAAAAACATGTCATAAACATGTTGGGGTAGTGCATTATGTAAGGATTAATAAAATAAAGAGCATGGGTGGACAAGATGTTATGGCTAAAAACATGTCATAAACATGTTGGGGTAGTGCATTATGTAAGGATTAATAAAATAAAGAGCATGGGCAATAAAATATTAGTGTTAGTTGGATGACAAACAAAAAAAAAGAAAAGAAAGGATGTGTGTGATTGTCCCCCCATTGCCGTGAGTTGAAGGAAAGAAAAACAAAAAAAAAGTGTTCATCCTTTGGTTCATCCTTGGCCGAAAATTTTAAGGAGGAAGGAAGAAGAAAGGTTGAAGAGGTTCGGCCATGCATGTAACTAGGCTAAGGTATGTTTGATGATGTTCCATGAGATGCATGCATGTTTTAGTTGTTAGCTTGAGTTCTACCTAGCCCATGGTCTAAATCTTGCTATGTGATGGAAATGACACTCGGCCATGGATGCATCATTCTTGCTTGGTGTTGATGTTGTGTTGGTGAGATATCAAGTTATTTTTGTGACCAAGTTGAGATTTGAATTTTTGGAATGAGTAAGGTTTTCGGCTATGGTAAATATAAGGGTAAATGGTGTCTTGATGCATTCGGCCATGGTAGAAAGTAGATGTGAAATGGTAGTAAGATAAAATGCAAAATGTTAGTATTTGATTACTAGTGTATAAATGCGTATTAGCCGAGTTTTGAATTTGAAACGAAACGGTATATAACCAATACAAGTAACCATACTTGTGGGAAGTTTTAAGCATATAATTGGCCTCAACATATACATGCATACTCGGCCACATGAGAAGATTTGTGTTGCATGCATTCGGTTAGAGGCAAGCATATTGATGCCTTTATCTTGGTTAGGACAATCGGCTAAAAGGGAGTGTGGGTTAATATGTTGAGTTGATGCATGATTTCACATGTATGTGACTTTAATGTCTAATGTATAAATATGGGCTAAGTGCCTTGTGTTCCTCTTTTCGATGCTCAAATGATTAAATCAATTTATTTGTTTAATTAAGCTCAAGAGCAAAGGGGATCTAAATCCGATAAAGGGAAGGAAAAAGTGGTCGAATAGCCATCGAAATCATTCGACAACATCCGAGGTAAGTTCTTGAGTAATAGAGCTTAAATTATGATTTGATTAGATCATGTTTTAAACAAATCAAAATCATGCTCTTTGTGTGTGGCTATTGAGCCGAAATTGCAAGAGTGATAAGTGTCTTGTGTTTGAGTTCTGCTAATGAAAATGAAATACGAATGTGTCATGATTTATTGTTAAATGTGCATGGTTATTCGAATGATGTCCGGGCTAAGTCCCGAAGGCTTTGTGCTAAGTGACCATATCCGGACTAAGATCCGAAGGCATTTGTGCGAGTTACTAATTCCGGGCTAAGCCCGAAGGCATTGGTGCGAGTTACTAAATCCGGGTTAAGTCCCGAAGGCATTTGTGCGAGTTACTATAACCGGGATATGTCCCGAAGGCATTTGAACGAGTAGCTATATCCGATTAAATTCCGAAGGTACGTGATTCGGGAATGAACGATCTTGCTGTAAAAATTTCAGTTAATACGCTTGTAACATCCCAACATTGAGGTATGTTTCGTATGTGCTTTGAATTAGTTGAGCCCTTACAAATAAGTATTCGCTCAGTTGATAAATGAGCTACCGGCCTTTGGCTAAGTTAATCTTTGTGTACGAATATAAGGGTTGGTAATGTGAAGTAAGTATGATATTGAAAATTTGTGCATATGAAATTATCTATTTAGCTTCATGAATGCTATACTTTGGTTGTGTCTAAATTCTTTGCTCAAAACTTACTAAGCATTTAATGCTTACTCCGTTTCTTTGATTCTCTGTTTTATAGATTTTGGTTCTTCAACTATCGGACTCGGGATTTTGAAGTCGAAGTTGCCCACACTATCAAAGCCCCCTTTTGGTACAATTTTGGTTGAACTTTGAAATGGCATGTATAGGACTACCCTTTTGTTGTTGGTCATGTACCCTTCGGTTTTGTGTAAATTTGGATAGCCATGCGAAAATGGCTTAAATATACTTTGATCATAGCATTATAATCGTTTTGTATGTTGTCCGTCGAGAGGTATGGAAATGTTGGTAACGGTTAGCCATGGGAAGGGTTATTCTTGATCACCTTTGGAATATGTATGACAAACTCTAGTTGATCCATGGAGGATCATGAAATAGGTAAAGTTTACCTTAAAAAACAGATGCTGGCAGCAGCAGTGATGTGGATGTGAAAAATCACTAAAAATAGTAGGAATGGAATTAAATAGTGAATAAATTATGTAAACGAACCTTGATGAATCTATTTTCATAGGAAAGTAACGAAACGATCATATGGACAGTATGTTAAGAGATATTCAGGTTCTCGTGAGACAGGGCCAGAACGGTTTCTGGATTCCCTGTTCCGACTTTGGAAATTCATTATAAATTAACCAGAGATAATTAGAAGTCATGCCATATATGAATAGATTCATTTTTGAGTCTAGTTTCTATAGAAACAAACGACATCAGTATTGAAGCCCTGTACAGGGAGATATCCAAGTCGTAATGCGCAAAGGTCAGTGTAGTCGATCCCTGTAACATGGGAGACTTTGACTAATAAACTGTACTAATTGGCCCAACCAAAATTCTAGAAAAAAATTTGTAGATGCATATATAAGTCTAGTTTCAGGGAAAAATCACGAAGATTATTTTCGAGTTGTGAAACTCAAGATATGATTTTTAAGGTGACAGTGACGCAGTTAGCCAGCTTGCCTGGAAAATTTAAAATGGATTGTGCAAAGAAGTGATTTAAGTCTGCAAACCCCTCGTGTCCGACTCCGGCGACGGACTCGGGTACGGGGTGTTACAATAAGCCCGCCACTATGCGCCTCATGCACTAATAGGTCTCGGACAGATCCACAAGGAATGCATAATTTACCTTCTCGGAAAAGATAGCCTTCGTACCTATAAAAATTTTCAAAAGGACCTTTCTCACAAGAAACAAATATCTCTCCAAAATCGGAATCGTTTACATAGGAATCTTTTAATAATGTAAAACCAAGAATCTTAGAATCCAAATATGATAACAGAGTATACCTTCTTGAAAGCGCATCAGCCACGATATTATCTTTACCTTTCTTATATTTGATGACATACGGAAACGACTCAAGGTATTCAACCCACTTCGCGTGGCGTCAGTTCAACTTATGTTGGCCTTTGATGTGCTTCAAGGCTTCGTGATCGGAGTGAATAACGAATTCCTTAGGCCAACAGTAATGTTGCCATGTCTCAAGGGCTCGTATGAGCGCGTACATCTCTTTATCATACACCGGATAGTTGATAGTTGAGTACGGCTCCATTGAGTTTTTCACTAAAGTAAGCCACAAGACGTCCGTCTTGTGTCAACACGGTCCCGATTCCAAGGCCCGAAGCATCGCACTCGATCTCAAAAGTCTTCGAGAAATCTGGAAGGGCAAGCAAAGGAGCATTAGTGAGACAATCTTTGATTTTTAGAAATGATTTATCTTGTTCATCGTTCCAAATAAAAGAAGAATTTTTCTTAATAACACTCGTAAGTGGAGCAGCAATAGTGCTAAAATTCGAAACGAATCGTCGGTAAAAACTTGCTAGGCCATGGAAACTTTGAACTTGCGTAACGCTCGTAGGCCTTGGCCAATCTCGTATGGCCTTAATCTTCTCTTGGTCTACCTCGAGACCATCCGCACTAACCACAAATCCTAGAAAAATAGTTTTGTTAGAACAAAAGAGCATTTCTTTAAATTAGCATATAAGGTCTCTTTTCGCAAAACTTCTAAAACAGATTTGAGATGACTTACATGTTCTTCCATAAATTTGCTATAAATCAATATATCGTCGAAATATACCACACAAAACTTACCGATGAAAGGCCTTAAGACATGGTTCATTAGTCTCATGAACGTACTTGGAGCGTTGTTAAGGCCAAAAGGCATAACCAACCATTCATATAGTCCGTACTTGGTCTTGAATGCTGTTTTCCATTCGTCTCCTTCTTGCATCCGAATTTGGTGGTAGCCACTCTTCAAATCGATTTTTGAGAACACTTTGGCCCCACTAAGCTCATCTAACATGTCATCTAAGCGAGGAATGGGATGACGGTATTTGATTGTTATCTTGTTAACGGCTCGACAATCCACGCACATGCGCCATGTTTCGTCCTTTTTCGGTACCAATAATACGGGAATAGCACAGGGACTTAGGCTCTCACGAATGTAGCCTTTTTCCATCAGTTCATTGACTTGTCTTTGCAACTCCTTCGTCTCCTCCGGATTGGCTCGGTAAGCAGGTCGATTTGGAATAACCGCTCCCGGCACAAAATCAATTTCATGCTCGATTCCACAAAGTGGTGGAAGACCACTCGGGGTTTCTTCTAGAAAAACGTCTTGGAAATCCTGCAACAAAGACAAAATAGGAGGGGGCAGGGTATCGGGTAAATCGTTAGTAGAAATTAATGCTTCCTTGTACAAAAGTACAAGAATAGTTCGATTCATCACCAAAGCCTTCCTCACATCACTAACTCTTGCAAAAACACTCATTTTCTCGATTTTCTTTTCTTTTTCTTCTTTTTCTTGGATATTTTTCTTGTCACTCTCTTTTGTTTTTTTTTCTTATTTTCTCTTCCTTTACTTTTTTACAACTTTCTTTTTCTTTTTCTCTCATTTGCTTAACAGAAGCTTTTAGCTTGATTTGGTCTTCATACACTTGTTTGGGAGTCAACGGCGCCAACGTCACATTCTTTCCCATGAATTTGAATGTATACCGGTTGGTATACCCGTCGTGTTGAACTCGTCTATCAAATTGCCACAGTCGGCCAAGTAACAAATGCCCCGCATGCATCGGTACAACGTCACAAAGAACTTCATCCGAATACTTGCCGATGTTAAAAGAGACAAGTACTTGTTTCATTACCTTAAGCTCTCCTCCGTCATTGAGCCATTGAAGTTTGTAGGGGCTCAGATGCTTGGTAGTAGGCAAACCAAGTCTTTCAACCATCATGGTACTTGCTACATTGGTACAGCTGCCTCCGTCGATAATGACGCTACAGACTTTGCCTCTGACTTGGCACCGAGTGTGGAAGATATTCTCTTGTTGGAGATTATTCTCCGTGCCTTGGAGACTTAGACTTCGTTTTACAACAAGTAGTTCTCCTTCCATGGGTTGTTCCACGTCTTCCTCAACTTCGGAAGCCGATTCAGATTCTTTCTCCTCCTCATCCTCCGTTTCGATCTCGCCATCGGCTCGCAATACCATGGTCCTTCGATTTGGGCATTGGCTTGCTATGTGGCCTCTTCCGAGACACTTAAAACACTTAATATCCCGATTTCGATTGTATGACGATTCGGGTGCCTTGCCTTTGTTTACTTCGGCGATGGGCTTGTTGGTTTTTGGAGGTACCGTGGTCTCCTTCCCTCGAGGATTGGTAGGTCCTTTACTTGATCCTTGGCTCCATTTTGAAGGGTTAGAAGTGGGAAACCCTCGACTTGGGCCTTTTCTCTTGAGTTGTCTTTCCACCTTGATGGCCATATGGACCATATCAACCACTTCAATGTAGTGTTGTAATTCCACTACGTTTGCTATATCTCGATTTAGACCAGCCAGGAATCGCGCCATCGTTGCTTTGGGATCTTCTTGGACATCCGCTCGAATCATCGCGATTTCCATCTCTTTGTAGTAATCCTCGACACTTTTGGACCCTTGCGTGAGATTTTGGAGTTTTTGGTGCAACTCCCGGTGGTAGTACGCAGGGATAAATCGTCGCCTCATCACCGCCTTCATTTCGATCCATGTAGAGATAGGACGTTCACCGTTACGCCTTCGACTAGTGGTTAGTTGTTCCCACCAAATCATGGTGTAGTCCGAAAACTCTATTTCTACTAGTTTCACTTTTTTATTCTCGGAGTAATTGTGACAATCGAACACCAACTGTATCTTTTTTTCCCACTCAAGATAGGCCTCCGGATCTGATCTACCTTGAAACAGTGGAAAACACAGTTTAATGTTCTTGAGATCAGCATCTTCGCGTCTTCGATCTCGTTGTCGGTGTTGCGTATGCCGATCACTAGCATTAGACTCTTGTTCACTTTCAAGATCACTAAGGTCATTTGCTTCATCTTCTTGGACCCTTCGTCTTCCCCGATTCTAATTTGGCCTCTCCCGTCTTAGTCTAACCCCCTCGGGTGCTCTTTCACATTGGCCATTCGTTTCAACTTGGAACAAACGGTCTTTGATGGGATTGAGCCTTCGATCTAGGAGTCGCTCCATTTCTCGTAATAAGGCTTGCATGTTTAAGTCGGGGACATTGCGAAGGGTTGTCTTGCCGGACGATCTTCCACGTTGTGATCTGACTCATGTGACATTAAAATGTTGTTAAAGTAAACTTCACCACAAAACCTCACAATCTCTCGAAAAGGAAAAGAAGATGTTTCTCTCACACTCGTGTTTATACTCGAAATTAGGCTTTTACCTCCACTCTATTGCACTTACAACTCTCGTGCCTTTTACCTCTCTAAACCTTTTCTCGTGATTTCGTAAGCAGATTCGTTAAGGCTTAGTCCTTGGTCTAGGTGGTAGGTTCAAAAGGGGTAACAAGTGATTGATGTATTCGGTTTCGGGTAGGCTGAAAGAATAGGGAATTGGGTTAAAAGTGTGGCGTATTAGGAAGAGTAGGATAGAAGATGGATCGGAAACTATATCAAATCAAAGCTTGACGATCAACTAACAATTGAATTGCATAAATCACTTTTTTTTCGATTTTTTTCGAAATTTTTTTTTAAAACTTGTATAACTTTTTTTTGTACTATATCAGTAAACTAAATACAATAGAAGCACTTTTGTACACGATTTTTTTTTCTCGGCTGTGTAGATTTTTGCTTTTATAATAACAGCAACAAACCAATCAAAATGAGAAAACTTCGGTATACAATTTTTTTTGAACCTACCTCGGGAATGCTCCGCTTCCACTTCGAAAGTCTAAGCTTCTCATTTTAGGTAGCTCTGATACCAGATGATACGATCCTCCTCGGAAGAGTCGAGTCGTATTCGTGTGCCTGATCGTCAACAAGAAGTTACGTTGGGTTTAATTGAAAAGGTCGGATGAAGGAAGGAAGGATATTGGTTTTGGGTTCGGATTAGAACAGGTAAGAAGAATTTGAAAGTTCGGGTTTGGAGTCCGAATAGGTATGGATGAAGGAATTGGTTCAATTAGGTACGGGGGAATTGAAGAATTGGAATAGTTAGTTTAGGTATAATTGGTAAATGGAGAAATGGGGTTGAACAAAAAGTGCAAACAAGAACCAATACCGATTTGGTATCGACCCGTTGTTTATAAGCTCTTTTAGTTCGGTTTGGAATTGGTAAATGAAAACATCGACCCACTATCTAACAAGATAGGAACCTCGGTATGTTTGAACGCCACACTATGAGTAGTGATAAGTTCGGTTTCGACAAAGAACAACGGTTGACACACTAGACGCTAGGAAGCCAATCGAATCTTTGAATGAAATTTGAGAAAAATTTTGCCTAACAAATTCGGCAGCATAACATTAACAAAAGTCTCAAAAGTTCTTTACATGAAAAAAAATAACAAGTATTTATAGGCCTAAAGTCTAGGTAGCCGAATGGCTTTTCATACTTACAAATTAAGTAAAAGAAAATTCTAGAAAATTAATCCTTAATGTGCATGACTAGATTCTGCTATGGAACATGAATTGTGAATGCTTCATGTTTAAGAAATGACAAGTGAATGAATGAAGCTCCAAGGGACACTTGCTAGGTTCGGCCTCCCTTGTTTAATGAAGCAATTAAGTGGCAACCTTTAGCCAAAAATCATGAATTAAATGGTGTAACTCCAAGGGCCAAAATAGGTGTGAATGCCGTAACCTGAAGAGTCCATAGGTGTGAACATGGTGAACCAAAAGGACTTGTTGTGTGAACACAATGTGAATGAAATGTAGAGGTTCATGGAGGAAGTCATTCGGCCAACCATCTCATGCATGTATTATGTCCCTTTGACCGAATAGTCACTTGTGTAGATGAAGAGGTAGCACAACATTCATGGCTCTTGGTCATTCATGAACCTTTGGAATTAATGTACCTTGCCATTCATGCATTCCACCGATTCATGCATCTTGAGTGTCCATGCACCTTAGCCGTCCATGCACCCTCCAAAAGACATGTTGCTTCAAGCTCCATACATCCATTGAGTTTCTACAAGAAAACGTGAACAAAATTAATTCAAGCTAATGTGAACACAAATGTAAACATTAAATTCGGTTATGACAATTTAATTAATATCAATAAACACTTTTAAGACATATTTAATAAAACTAATGTGAACTAAATTTAATATGTGGTTTATTAATTAACTAATTAATGAACTTATTAAATAAAAATTTAATAGCAGTCAAATGAAGTCAAAGTAGTCTTCATGAGCTAGAATTCAACTCATGATCTAAAACCGAGCTGGACTTGGACCCATGAGCTGGTAGTGAGCTGGACCCGGGCTGGGGAACTGGAAGTGAGCTGGTGGCGAGCTCGATGAGTTGAGCTGGACTTGCAGGTAGATGCATGGTGAGTTCAAGGAACTGGAATCAGCTTTCTCGAAGCGTCCTAATGGCATTTCAATCCAAAGTTGAGCTACAAAAGCTGTGATGGACTCCTTAAACTTCTTGGCTCGAGCTCGAGTAACGGGACCTTGTGGTAGCACCATAGAATCCTCGCTCGAACTAGCTGAACCATAGGGTGTGAGCACATCAGTGTGCCCCCAAATGAGCGATGATGTCATAAACAGAATATCCAAGTTTTTGGACAGGGGCAATGACACGGCGTCTAGGCTGTGTGAGGGACACAGGTTTGTGCTTGGCCGTGTGAAAACCCCTGAAGGTTTGAAATGAAAAACAAATTCAAAAAATTCCACACGGGTAAGGGACACGAGTGTGTCCCAAAGCACATGGGCGTGTGCATTACCTCCACACGAGCATGTGAGGCTTAAATTAGGAATTTTTCTTAGAATTTTCTTAAGTTCTCAGTTTAGTTTCAGATTTCTTTTAATGTATGTTTTGGAACTCGTAGGTCCATGATAAGGATAATATGATCTTGTTTGATTTGTTTTAATTTGGATGAAATTTTGTGACCCGGTTTTGCATGTTGTAAATGTTTAAGTCCGGTAACACCTTAAACCCTATTTCGACATTGAATATGGGTAAAGGGTGTTACATTTAGTGGTATCAGAGCTATAGTTTAGTCAGATCTCAGACTAACCTAGCGTATTTGAGTCTAGCTATACATTCCATACATATATATAAGTAATGATAGTATGACTACTCTTGAAAATATTAAAATGTGTTTTCATATAGCGGTGCCATCTTAAAGTAGGCCCGAAACGGTTAGTAGAGGAGAGGGAGGCATAGAGGCCTTTCTCCACATGATGGATACATGGTATGCGGAGTTTGTTCGAACAAACTCGAATGCTCAACCTTCCCCACCTCCCCCAAATCCTCAACCTGCACCTGTAATGCCTCAACATATGGATTTCATGAGACTTACTAGAACACCTATCGATAGAATTCGAAAACAAGGTGCCGAAGAATTTAGGGCAAATGCCAACGATGACCCTGAAAGAGTGAAGTTCTGGTTAGAGAACTCGATACGGGTATTTGATGAACTGTCATGTACACCCGATGAGTGCTTGAAATGTGCCATATCCCTATTGAAAGATGTAGCGTATCACTGGTGGAGAACGCTAATATCTGTAGTACCACTAGAGAGGGTTACTTGGAAATTCTTTCAAGAGGAATTTCGAAAGAAATACATTAGTGAAAGATTCATTGGACAGAAGTGTAAGGAATTCCTAAAATTGAAATAGGGTCGTATTACAGTCAGTGAATATGAGAGAGAATTCGTCAGACTTAGTAAATATGCTTGAGAGTGTGTACCTCCGAGGCTAAGATGTGTAGAATATTTGAAGATGGGCTCAATGAGGATATTAAATCATTAGTGGGTATTCTTGAGTTGAAAGAATTTATGGTACTTGTTGAACGAGCTTGTAAAGCCGAAGACTTGGATAAAGAAAGAAAGAAGGCTGAGTCGATGCAAGAGATACAAGAAAAAGGTACATGAGTAAGTCGTTGCCATCTCAATATAAGAAATCTAGAGAGATGTATTCTCGTTCACATGTGCCAGCTGGACATTTATACGAGAATCTTAAAAAGTAAAATTCGGGTTTTAGATCTCAGGCTACGTCTGTGGCAAGCATGGGTAACGCTGAACCTTCCAAGGCTGAATGTCCGCAATGTGGTAGACATTATTTTGGCAATTGTAGAGTGAGTGAAGGATCTTGTTTTAAGTGTGGTTCTTTAGACCACTTTATTAAAGACTGTCCTGAGATGATGGAAAAAGAAAGATTTCAGAGTCCAAGGCCGAGTGGGGCAACTTCTAGGGGAAGACCCTCGAGAAGTGTCATGCATGGGTCCTGTAGTAAGAATGTAATGCAAGATACTACAGTAAGGTCTGAAGCTAGAGTTCCGGCTAGATCCTATGCCATATGTGCACGTGAAGACGCAACCTCTCCTAATGTGATCACTGGTAAACTTTCTCTCTATGATACTAATGTTATTGCTTTAATAGACCCTAGCTCCACTCATTCGTATGTGTATGAAATTGGAATTTACCATGAATATACCTGCCGAGTCTACAAAATTTGTAATTAAGGTGTCTAACCCGTTAGGAAAGCATGTGATAGTTGATAAAGTATGCAAGAAATGTCTTTTGATGGTTAGAGATCATTATTTTTTGGCTAACTTAATGTTGTTGTCGTTTGATGAATTCGATGTCGTACTGGGTATGGATTGGTTGACACTAAATGAGGCTATAGTGAATTGTAGACAGAAAGTTATGGAACTAAATTGTGAAAATGGTGAAATTCTTCGGGTTGAATCAGATGATGCGAATAAGTCTCTTATAATGTATCTTCGATGGTTGCTTAGAGATATATGAGAAAAGGGTATAAAGCTTTTTTGACATATATATTGAATATAAAGGAGTCCAAATTGAAAATTGAGTCAATGTCGGCTGTGTCCGAGTATGCAGACGTATTTTTGGAGGAATTACCGGGTTTACCTCCAGTTAGAGAAGTTGAATTCAGTATTGAGCTGATGCCAGGGATGGCACCCATCTCTATTTCCCCATATAGGATGGCCCCGACTGAACTGAAAGAATTGAAGTCACAGTTGCAAGAGCTAACCAACAAAGGTTCCGCGAGACCAAGCATTTCGTCGTGGGGTGCTCCTATACTATTCGTGAAAACGAAGGACGACTCTATGAGATTATGCATTGACTACCAGCAACTTAATAAGGTCACAATAAAATATAAGTATCCTCTTCCAAGAATTGATGACTTGTTCGATCAATTGAAGGGAGCGACGTGGTTCTCTAAGATAGACTTGAGGTCTGGATACTACCAGTTACGAGTGAAAGAGTCTGATGTGCCTAAGACTACATTTAGAACGAGGTATGGCCACTATGAGTTTCTTGTTATGCCATTTGGTCTAACGAATGTCCTGCTATGTTTATGGATTTAATGAATCAGATTTTTCAGCCATATTTAGATAAGTTTATTATGGTGATTATTGATGATATTTTGATTTATTCTAGAGATGAGGCAAAGCATGTCAAAATTTGAGAATTGTTTTATAGACTCTGAGGGATAAGAAGTTATATGCTATGTTTAGTAAAAGTGAGTTTTGGCTTCGAGAGGTTGAATTTTTAGGCCACATTGTTTCAGGAGATGGTGTACTAGTTGATCCTAGTAAGATTTCTACTATCATCGAATGGAAGCCACCAAGGAACGTAATCGAAGTTAGGAGCTTTCTGGGTTTAGCCAGTTATTACAGATAGTTTTTGAAAGGGTTTTCGATGATAGCCACTCCAACGGTGAAGTTGTTGTAAAAAGATGTTAAGTTCGAATGGATGGAGAAGTGCCAACAGAGTTTTGAGAAACTGAAAGCGTTGTTAACCGAGGCACTAGTGTTAGTACAACCGGAATCAGGGAAAGAATTTGTGATTTATACTGATACGTCCTTGAATGGACTAGGTTGTGTACTTATGCAAGAAGGTAAGGTATTAGCTTATGCTTCAAGGCAATTGAAGCCCTATGAGAAGAACTATCCTACGCATGATTTAGAATTAGCAGCTATTGTATTTGCTTTGAAGATTTGGCGACATTATCTATTCGGGGAGAAATGCCATGTTTATTCAGACCATAAAAGTCTTAAATATCTGATGACTCAAAAAGACTTGAATTTGAGGCAACGAAGGCGACTTGAATTATTAAAAAGATTATGAGCTTGTGATAGATTATCACCCGATTAAGGCAAATGTGGTTGCCGATGCTTTGAGTAGGAAGTCTTTATTTTCTTTGAGAGCTATGAACGCACGACTAGCCCTATCTCATGATGGCGCTATTCTAGTTGAGTTAAAAGTTAGACCGACTTTCCTTCAATAGATTTGTGATGCTCAGGAAGCTGTAAAGAGTTACAAGCTAAGAAAGCTCAGTGTGAGCCGAGCTGTGAATTAGATTTCCAGAGAGGTCCTGATGGTTGTTTGAGGTTTCGTGGAAGGATTTGTGTCTCGAAGGATGCTGAGTTGATTCTGGATATTTTGCATGAGGCTCATAACGGAGGTATGTCAGTTCACCCGGGTAGCACAAAGATGTACAATGATTTAAAGAAAATGTATTGGTGGATTGGCATGAAAAGAGATATATTCGAATTTGTATCGAGATGCTTGATTTGCCAACAAGTAAAGGCCGAACACCAGTTACCTTCAGGTTTACTTCAGCCTATCTTAGTTCCCGAATGGAAATAGGACAGAATTACTATCGACTTTGTGATAGGCTTGCCGTTGACACTAAGAAAGAAAGATGCCATATGGGTATTGGTTGACAGATTAACTAAGTTGGCTCATTTTATATCGGTACGTGTTGATTATTCACTTGATAAGTTAGTGGAGCTGAACATTTCTAAGATTGTGAGACTTCATGGAGTACTTTTATCAATTATTTTGGATATGGATCCGATGTTCACTTTGCGGTTTTGGAAGAAGTTACAAGAAGCTTTGGGTACAAAGCTAAATTTTAGTGTCACTTTTCATCCACAGACTGATGGACAATCCGAGAGAATAATTCAGACACTTGAAGATATGCTTAGATGTTGTGTTCTTGAATTTCAAGGTAGTTGGGAAAAGTACCTACCTTTGGTTGAATTTGCCTATAATAATAGCTATCAGACGAGTTTGAAAATGGCACCTTATGAAGCATTGTATAGACGTAAATGTCATACACCATTGTATTGGATTGAGCTTAAGGAGAATAAGATTCATGGGATAGATTTGATTAAGGAAACCGAGGAAAAAGTGAAAGTAATTCGTGATTGTTTGATAGCGGCGTTGGATAGAAAAAAGTCGTATGCAGATTTGAAAAGGAAAGAAATTTAGTATCAAGTTGGTAATAAGGTATTCTTGAAAGTATCTCCATGGAAGAAGGTTTTAAGATTCGGTAGAGAAGGTAATAAGGTATTCTTGAAAGTATCTCTATGGAAGAAGGTTTTGAGATTCGGTAGAGAAGGCAAGTTGAGTCCTCGTTTCATAGGACCGTATGAGGTTACTGAGAGGATAGGGCCTGTTGCTTATCGATTGGCTTTACTGACTGAATTAGAAAAGATTCACGATGTGTTTCATATGTCCATGTTGCGCCGATATAGATCTGACCCTTCACATGAAATTATACCCAAAAAGGTTGAAATCAGATCGGATATGACTTATGATGAAGAACCTATTAAGATCTTGGCTCGAGAACTCAAGCAATTGCTAAACAAAAGTGTTGCTCTTGTGAAAGACATGGGTTTGAAGAGGCTACATGGGATCCCAAGGAGGCCATGAGGAAACAATATCTAAACCTTTTCACCAGTAAGATTTTCGGGGATGAAAATCCCTAAAGGGGGTAGAGTTGTAACATCCCAAATTAGGGCCTACAAAGAACAGTGGTTTCGAGACCATAAATCTGAGATAGAAATAGTTATTTTATGATTCTTATGAGGATAATTTTATGAATGCATGCTTGTGTGAAAGTTTCATGAAGAAATTCTATGCATAAAATGTCCAATTACATTTTAGGGACCAAATTGAATAAAGTGCAAAACTTGCATTCTAGAAGCTTTAAGCATGAAAATTGCATTAGAATTGAATTAGAGGGTCCTAATTAGAAATTATACCAATTTTTAAAATTTTGGACAAAAATGGACATGCATAGGAAAAATTGGAAAGAGAAACCCGTAGGGCATTTCGCTATTTAGGTATTAAAAGAATAAAAAGGGAAAATCAAACCAAAAATGTGTCCATCTTCTTCTTTGGCTACCGAAAACCACAAAACACCATAGCTAGGATTTTGTTCAACATTTCCAAGCTCAATAGTAAGTGCTCTCTAGCCCCGTTTTTAATGTTCTTTGTATTTTTAAAGTCTGGGTAACATGGTCTACCCATTTCTAGCTATATTTTGAGCTAGAGTTCATGTATGAAAATTTACCCATGTATGAAATGCTTGTATTTTGATTATTAATGGAGGAATATGAATGTTTGATGCATGACAAACATCTTTTACTAGGTGATTTTTAGTGAAAACACCTAAACAAGGGACTTGTTTGTAAAAATGTAAAAGTGAGTAGTAATAATGTGAAATGAAAGAAAATATGGGCTGATATGAGCATAGTAAAGGTTCAGCTAAGCTTGGGTAATTAAGAAAATTCATGCATTTCATTTTACGAGCCTAGGGACTAAGTCGCAAATAAGTGAAAGTTTAGGGGTCAAAATGTAAATTTGCAAAAGCATGATTTATGGACCCATTTGAATAATGTGAATAATAAATAAGTTAAATTTGGCATTATAGATCAAGAAAAACGTGAATCGGGACTTGATCGAGGAAAGAATAAAGTACATAATGTTTAAGCTCGATTATCACCATTTTGTATCGAGGTAAGTACACATGCAAATAATGTGGTGTTGTAGTATGTTTTTAATGCTTTAATATATTGTGATAAATGTTTTATTTTGGTTATGAGTTACATGCTTATGGATTGCTATGAAAGCATGAATGTATTATGGTCGTAATTTATGACGTTACGAGCAAGTACGATGGAGATACTATATGCTAGTGAGGAAAAATCCTATTTGAACCTTAGGAATAGTTTACGATATAAGTGACATGTCACTAGGAACTAAGAAGTCCAAACTCGTTAAGTGGTCCGGGTTCGTAAGATATGTGGCATCCGAGCTCGTTGAGAGGTCCGAGTTCATAATAGATGCGATTCACGTAACACCCGAGCTCGTTGAGAGGTTTGAGTTCATTATGGATGTGTTACATGTTATGTGGTAGCTTCGGCTATGTTGTATATGTGGCACTTATGTGCAAGGTTTCCGCGTATCCAATAGTATTCCGAGATTTCAATGGGTAATGTAATGAATGTAATGAGAGTCCCGAGGAGGACATATGAAAGAGGTATGGTTACGGATACTTTACGATGAGAACAGGTATGTATGCAAAACCTATGAGTAATGCCTTAATAAAGATTGATTTATGATGAACAAGTATATCTGTGCATATGATGAGTAAGTAGAAAGGTTTGAATGATAGATAATCTTTATGTATATATTGCTAGGTTTCTACATGTTGATTCCTTACTACCTTTTCATATTATTTTTATGTGGACTTACTAAGCTTTAATGCTTACTTCCCTCTCTTTTCCATCCTTTATAGTTCTGCCAAGCTAGCTCACGGATCGGAAGCTATCGGAGTATTTGATCACACTATCAAAAGGCAATTAGGTATAGTGATACAAACCCGCCCCGTAAACTACTTTGGTCAAGCTTACCAAGTCGAGCATTGCATTATTGGCAAGCTGATCCTAGCTTGTTTCCAGCTCCCCGAGCTTCGTTTAGGTCAATTCAGTTTATTATCGGGTTAATTTTGGTTTGACATAGCTCATTAGAGCTCAACTTGGTTTGATGCAAGCTCATTGAGCTTGGTTCGAAATTATTTAATTTCATTCATTCTAATTTGCTGAAATAATTAAGTTAGTTTATTTAGTTAGCTTAAAACAATTAGCTCATTTTAATTTGTCAAATCAGTACATAATTAAATAAAGTTTAATGAGTCTTAGTTTAGGACAAATTAATTAGCTGCTACTATTTATTTGTCTAAGCTGAATTTAATTGTTGTCCTAAGCTTAGACAAATTAAATAAGCTATTTATGTCTTAACCGAATTTAATTCATGTTGCTACTTTGTCCAGCCGAATTATGGTGCATATTAATTACTATTCGAATTAAAGAGATGTTGGAGCAAGCATAGGACGAATTTAAGGAGTTGTTCAACATGCAAGGGGCGTCCATTAAAGAGGTTGTTTGTGGCAAGCATGCATGGCCGAATTAATTTCTATTTACTTGATGCATTAATTTGTTGTAGGTTCATGGCAAGAAACAAATTGAATGTACAACACTTAAGAGGGTGTCTTGTGCATGGCCAAGATATGTTCATGGACGACATTTATTGAAGTGTTTCCCATGCATGGAAGACTTAAATGAGTTGTTGAAGCATTGATGCATGGATAACATTAAAAGTTGCTAAATTTTCCTTCTTCCCATATGCCTTTTCATGGAGACCAATGGACAAAGAATTAAAAACATGCTGGTTGATATTTCCCAAGTGGCCATTCGGCCAAAGCATGCATGAAGGCTTCCATTCATTCTCTCCTTAGCTGAATCCTGTCAAGCTCCCATGCTTCACATTCATTCAGCCGAATTGCTTCTCCATGAAGCATGCCCAATGGCGTTCCAAGTAGTTGAATTTAGACTTAGTCACTAATGATTTTCTTTTAGTTTATTCTAGTATTTTCTAGCCGAATTTTACTTAGTCTTTAAGCAATGTTCTTTTAACCATTCAACTACTTAGCTTATAAATAGTTGTTTGTTGTCATTTGAAAAGGTTGTTGAACTTTGATTATTGTTTCTTTGTTAATGAAACTATTTGGTGAGATTCTTTTCTCCCTAATTTCGTTGAAGACTTGTTGGCTTATCTAGGAAGCCTAATGGCGTCAACCTATTTTTCATCTATCCCGAACTTATCACTATTTATAGTGTAGCGTTTGAAACTATACCAAGATTCCTACCTCGCTAAGAAGTGGGTCGAGGTTTACCTTCTTTCATCCGATCACCTTAAAAGCCTATAAGCAATTAGGTCGATACTCTCTAGTATTGGTTCGTGCTTCATTTTGAGTTTCTTTCTTTCCATACTTACATTTCATATTTTAATGCTTATCTTTGAACCCCTTGAATAGCTTCCGCATTATTTACTTAAAAACATCCTTTTGAACAAACTGAACGATACTTCTTCGTAGACGATCGGGCATCTCACATACGACTCGACTTATCCTGAGGCAGATCGTATGATATAGTGAAATTATTATTTTGAGTATGGCATGTATAGGAAACTTGGTCATTTTGTGGTATGTGTCATGCTATTTGGCCAAATTGTGAAGGTCTATGATAATGATGATTCGTTTTGTAATGTCCATGTGATATGGCTCATATTCGATCATTTGGGTTGTAATCTAATTACCCATGAATGCATGTGCTAGTGTTTTGATGGTAGGATATGTTATTGTTTAGCGAGTGCATGGTAATGATGTGATATGTTGTTGATCAGTGAATGTATGGTAAAGTATGAATTGGTTGCTAAAGGATAAGGAATAACCTAATGGCTTAAAATGACTATAAGTGTGAATGCACAATTTGAAGTCATAATAACAAGTTTAGTAATGCATGAAATTGGTGTGGAATGCCTCTAAATAGAGTAACAAATGAATATGCAATAGGATGACTTTATGATGATGTGAGAGTGCCATGGTGTGGAATATTATAGTGCTTGAATATGTCATGTTGCATTCCATAAAGTAAGTTTGTATGTATGAGTGGTTGTGGGTGACTATTGGCTTGGAAAATATCCATTAAACAGTCTCCACGGGTAGACACACGGGCATGTGTCTACTCCGTGTTTGACACATGCTTTTCCCCATGGGCGTGTTGAATGGTCGTGTGTCCCCTGCACCTAAAATTTTCTAAGTCAGTATGCATGGTAGTACACAGAATGGTAGAGACACGACCATGTGTCTCAGCCGTGTGGAGGACACGGCCTACCGTACGAGCATGGTCCTTGGTTGTGTGCCCCTAAATGAGTGATGACGTCATAAATAGAATGTCCAGGTTTTTGGACACGGGCAATGACACAAGCATGTCTAGGCCATGTGAGGGACACGTGCGTGTGCTCGGCCGAGTGAAAACACCTTAAACCCTATTCCGACGTCGAATACGGGTAAGGGGTGTTACATTCTCTATACATATAAACAAATGGGTGAGTTTACGAAAACTCAGTGTGTAATCCCATATAAGCAAATGGTCAGAAAACAAGCACGGATTGTGCCTAAGCCCTTTTTTTTAACAGTGACAATATCAGTTTAGGCTTTAGCCCATCTCAATATAGAAATAGTCATGTGTTTGGGCCTTGGCCCATTACAGTAACAATAATCTGTGCAGTGACAGTTTAAACAATATATAAGTCCTACAATCCAGCTTCTACACTCTAACTCCGTCCAACCATACACTCCATGTGGGGATATAATCAACCCACCCATCCCTATAGTTCAGAATTAGCATCGGTTGCAGCACTACATAGTAATATGCAGCTGGGCTGCCAGTAGTTTAGGCTCGAAGCCTTTCATTATACTTCATCCGATCAGTATAAACCCATCCCCATGCAATGCATCATACAATTATGTCATATCATGTTATAAAATCATACATGTATCCATTACAGTTTAAATAACATGCTAAAATACGGTCATACATGCACATATATATATACTTCACATATGGGCAAAACAGTCATCTTACCATTTAAGAGCAAAATAGTCATTTTATCATATAAACTTACCGACCTAAAAATAGGTGTACAGTCGTCTCAGGTGACTCGTACAACCTTATCAGTCAAATAGTGAAAATGGACCCCCATGTGGGCCCACATGCCCGCATGGGCCACATAGCCAAAAATGGCTTTGGCCGTGTGGATTACACAGCCTGGCCCAATATTCTCCACACGTTCGTCTGGTTTACCTGTGTTGGGCCCACACAGCTTAGTTCGGCCCAATAAGGCCCAAAATGGCCTAAGCCCATGAAATCGCTCATGATGGCCTTCATGATCAAATACTCATGTATAGCCACACGGACTACCACACGAGCGAGCGTACGATTGTGTAGCGTCATCATTCACTTATTTCGGCTCTTGCCGGTTTCCATAGTTGAAATGGTGATTATACACCTTGTTTGAGAAAGTGTGCGCACCCCTCTCGAGCACAATCATAGTACTCCATTAGTCTCTTACACGATAAGGTTAAAACGACCCTTCTAATAATATTTATCTAAAAGATACATTACCCCTTGCCTTAGTCGACCGATTTAGGCTTGCACCCCTTTACTCGTCACAAGAGTTTGATTACAATCCCTCTAACGATAACCTACATACCAATCGAAACCTATTAACCTTAATCATAACTGGTCATACAAATAGTTTGGACCAATGTATACCACTCACTGAAATCGCAGAACCGAATATAGGGAAGGGAAACAATCGGCCCATCCCTAAAAAAATCACCCGAAACAACAGAGGCAAGGCTAGCACAAGTACCCCCTAGTAATTATCGGCAGTAAAGAAAGATGTTAGAGGAAAGCTATTAATACCGCGAGACCAGACAAGTTACTCCCTCACCTTGTAGCGGCGGCACCTGCCTTTTAAGTTAAGTCATTTCCTAAAACGGCTACTCTTATTCTATGGTAATCCAAGCAGCAGCTCCACAAGTCCACTCGAAACCAGTTGACTCCTACGCCATTCGTTCTTCCCTCTCGGTTGGCGTTTGCCAGCCACTAGAGCAAGTAAAAGAACCTACATACAGTGAATGAACTTAAAAAACCGTCGATTTTGGCCGGATTGTACACCTTTGTGTCTAGCTATGTATATGGATGCGCCTGATTGATCAAATATCGATTGCCAAAACCCAAGAGAATAGAGGTGAAGTATTCAGTCAAACAACAAGGTGAAAAGAGGGAAAATTGAGAGGGAGAAAAGAATAGAATCAGCTAAGACAAAACCTACAGAGGGAGAGGAAGAAGGGTATTCGGCCAAAGGCAAAAGGGAGGGCACGCCAGACAAAAGAGTCAAGGAAAATCAGTAAACAAAAGAACTGCAGGGAAAAGCCAAGTCAAAAATAAACTAACCCGAAAGACATTAGCCAAAAAACCCCAGCACAATTCGGCCTCCCAGAAGAGAAAAATGCAACACAAACCGAAGAATGAATAGCAAAACTAGGAACAAAATTTCGGCACCCAAAGAAAAAAAAGGTGCTCTGACCGATTTTGACAAAATGAGACTCCCATATTCGGTACACCCCTTAACCCTCTCCTCACTTGACTCATCAAATCTCTCTAACATAATCTCCTCAACCACCAAATTCAAACTCCACTCAACTCAGCAGTATTTTGGCCAAACTCTACTACCTACACGGCATAGGCAGCAAAATAAAACCCCTATTGCGCAAGGAAGGACTCGAACTTCAGACCTTGGGAAACCATAGCACACCACTTATCCCTAGGCCAGCAGGTCGTTTCCGGACATAAAATACCCACATTTATTTAAAAGCCTACTAACTAGAGATAGATGTTTATCCATTTAAAAATAAAACTTTTGAGTAAGCCAAGGCTTGAACCCAAGACTTCTCAAACACTTCCCAAGACACTTAACCTCTGACGCAGACATGCACTTATGTGTCACTTTCTTGCACGACTAAAAATTTATGTGGAACCTCCTAACTATTCCCATGCTCAAGACCTAATACTTCTAGGCCCAAAATTCGGGGCATTACATTTCACCCCTCCTTAAAGAAATTTCGTCCCTAAAATTTCTAACTATCAGATCAGCTGCACAACAAAAAATACACCACTACGCTCCCGTTGCGCACTTTAGTTCCAAAACACTACCACATTTAACTTGAGTGTTTTTAGTACAGTCTATAGATTGATTGGGACAGTGCGTCAATCCAATACTCGACCACATTAGGGGAGACACCAGAGACACCCTTGAAGAGCTCAACTCTATTGGACTGGAGCTGTTCTGACCGACCCTCGGCCCCTAGTTCCAGTATTGGGCTCAGCGACCCTTTCCAAAATCCTTAGCTTAGCTTGGGACAATGCATTGTCCCCAGCCACAGTAATGGGTGACATTGGTGTCTCACTTGCATCCAGATTAGGCATATTGCCAAATGACGAGGACCCAGCTCGAGCACTTCCACGGCCTCCGCTGCGGCCTCTTGTACCCCTTCCACGAGCACTAGAGGTGCTCATTGTCTATTCACGTTTTATCTGAATTAACAGTTTTATGCAAATCAATTTACAGTTCCAGTTGTTTATGAACAGATATTTTATGGAGACAGTATCACAAGTATAGAGTTTTATTTCTGCACAATGCAGTGTCTATTAGTGTCTATTGGTTTTTCTACAGTTTCAGTGTACACTACTAAAGAGTTTGCAGTACGATATACTACCTATAGTAGTCTCAGTAATCCTACTTATAGCAATTTCAATCAAAGTCAAAATACATTTTTCAGAGAGAACTTACAGGATCGGCGCGGAGACTCAATGTACCACACATTCAGTAAAAACATTTCAAAATACTCTCAATTCATTTGAAACAGTTTTTCTTAAAATTTCAAGTTTTAAAAGAATCCTAAATCCACAGCCGAATTTTGCAACCTGGCTTTGATACCATTAAATGTAATACCCCAAACCCGGCCTAGACGTTATGGCTGAATCTGGCGATGTCAAATTGAAGTGTTTTTCATAAAGTATAATCTCGTTGAAAAACCCGTTCTTTATTTAACCTCTTTATGTGATCTTAAGATATGTTTAGTCATTATCAAAGTCTAAGTCGTTTGTTAAAAGTTAATCATATTAAATTGTTCCTAATTTTAAAAATATTATTTCTTGCAGAAGCTTTTAAAACATGTTGTGTGAACATGGTGTTTTGGAAAACATTTGTCTTTTTGAAAACTCGCATCCTACTACTAGCAGAAGTAAATCAAAATAAATAAAACCCCCAAAAATTAAAGGTTAAAGATTAAAGAGGTCTTATTACAAAAACAAATTACCCAAAAATTAAAGGTTAAAGATTAAAGAGGTCTTATTACAAAAACAAATTACCCAAAATAAAACTATTAGAATTTAAACCCAATAAGAAAGTCCGTGCAGTTGTGTGGCCACCTTTGAGTCCCTCGTGGCATTGATCCGCCCTAAGCCTGGGGATTACCTATACAGATAAACACATGGGTGAGTTTACAAAAACTCTATGTGTAATCCCATATAAGCAAAAAATCAGAAAACAAGCACAGACTAGGCATGAGCCTTTTTTTTGTAACAATGACAATAACAGTTTGGGCTTTAGCCCATCTCAATACAGAAACAGTAATGTGTTTGGGCCTTGGCCCATTACAGTAACAATAATCAGTGTAGTAACTATTTAAACAATATATAAGTCCTACCCATCTAGCCTCTACACTCCAACTCCGTCCAACCCTACACTCCATGTGGGGATATAATCAACCCACCCATCCCTACACTCCAGAATTAGCATCAGTTGTGGCACTACACAGTAATATGCAGCTGGGCTGCCAGTAGTTTAGGCTTGAAGCCTTTCAGTACACTTCCTCCGATCAGTATAAACCCATCCCTATTCAATGCATCATACAATCATGTCATGTCATGTCATAGAATCATAATGTATCGATTACAGTTTCCATAACATGCTAAAATACGGTCATACATGCACATATATATATACCTCACACAGGGGTAAAACAGTCATCCTGCCATATAAGAGGAAAATAGTCATTTTATCATATATAGGGGGTCTAGGTAAACTTACCGACCCAACAGTAGGTCCATAGTCGTCTTGGGCGACCCTTGCAACCCTATCAGTCAAACAGTGAAAATTGGCCTAAGGCCCATAATGCGGGCCAATGTGGGCTCACACGCCCGCGTAGCCCATATAGCCCAGAAATGGCTTTGGCCATGTAGATTACACAACCTGGCCCAATATTCACCACAAGTTCTTGTGGTTTACCTGTGTGGGGGCCATGTGCCCTTAGGCCCCACATGGCCCAGTTCGGCCCAATAAGGCCCAAAATGGCCTAAGCCTATGAAATCACTCATGATGGCCTTCACGATCAAATGCCCATGTATAGCCATGCGAACTACCACACGAGCGAGCGTACGCTCGTGTAGCATCATCATTCACTTATTTCAACTCTTACCGATTTCCATAGTTAGAATGGAGATTACACACCTTGTTTCCGAAAGTGTGCGCACCCCTTTCGAGCACAATCATAGTACACCATTAGTCTCTTACATGATAAGGTTAAAACGACCCTTCTAATAATATTTATCTAAAAGATACATCACCCCTTGCCTTAGTCGATCGATTTAAGCTTGCACCCCTTTACCCGTCACAAGAGTTTGATTAGAAGCCCCTTAACAATAACCTGCATACCAACCGAAACCTATTAACCTTAATCATAACTGATCGTACAAACAGTTTGGACCAACGTACACCACTCACAGAAAACACAGAATCGAATATAGGGAAGGGAAACAATCGGCCCATCCCCAAAATGATCACTCGAAATGACAGAGGCAAGGCTAGCACAAACACCCCCTAGCAATTATCGGCAGCAAAGTAAGGTGTTAGAGGAAAGCTATTAATACGGTAGAAAGAGAGAAAGAGAGAATAATCAAGTGCAGTCAAATCTGATTGATCAAATATCGATTACTAAAACCCAAGAGAATAGAGGTGAAGTATTAGGCCAAACAACAAGGTGAAAAAAGGGAAGAATTGAAAGGGAAAAGAGAAGAGAATCGGCCAAGACAAAACCTACAGAGGGAGAGGAAGAAGGGCATTTGGCCAAAGGCAAAAGGGAGGGCACGCCAGACAAAAGAGTCAAGGAAAAGAAGAAAAATCGGTAAACAAAAGAACTACAGGGAAAAGCCAAGTCGAAAATAAATGAACACGAAAGACAGTAGCCAAAAACCCCCCAACACAATTCGGCCTCCCAGCAGAGAAAAATGCAACACAAACTGAAGAATGAGTAGCAAAACTGGGAATAAAAATTCGGCACCCAAAGAGAAAAAAGGTGCTGTGACCGATTTTGACAAAATAGGATTCCCATATTCGGCACACCCCTTAACCCTCTCCTCACTTTACTCCTCAAATCTCTCCAACATAACCTCCTCAACCACCAAATTCAAACTCCACTCAACTCAGCAGTATTTCGATAAAATTCTACTACCCACACGGCATAGGTAGCAAAATAAAACCCCCATTGCGCAAGGCAGGACTCGAACTTTAAACCTCGAGAATCCATAGCACGCCACTTATCTCCTAGGAAAGCAGGTGCTTTCCTGGCATAAAATACCCACATTTATTTAAAAGCCTACTAACTAGAGACAGATGTTTATCCATTTAAAAACAAAACTTTTGCGCAAGCCAAGGCTTGAACCCAAGACTTCTCAGACAGTTCCCAGGACACTTGACCTCTGAAGCAGGCATGCACTTGTGTGTCACTTTCTTACACGGCTAAACATTCATGTGCAGCCTCCTCACTGTTCCCATGCTCAAGACCTAATACTTCTAGGCCCAAAATTCGGGGCGTTACTTGTTACACAGCTGTGTGTCCAATGGGGTACCCTACGATTTTAAGCCAGTATACCCCACAGTTTTGACACGGCCTAGACACACGAGAGTGTCTATTGGCCGTGTGTGGCACACGAGCTGGCACATGAGCGTGTGGTCGGTCGTGTGACCCAAGTCAGTAACCTCCCTAAATTTCACACGAGCTGGCACACAGGCGTGTCATGTGGCCATATGGACAAGTCAGTATGTATGCCCTATTTTGCTGCGGCCTAGACACACAGGCGTGTCTAATGCCGTGTGAGGCACATGGCCTGTTCACACGGGTGTGTGACCTGTATAACTTTGAAAAATGTTTAAGTCTTGAAAAAATTTGTACGTGCTCGGTTTAGTCCCGACCCCTTTCTAAAACATGTTTAAGTTCTTGTTGACCTATGTAAAGGACTCTATAATGATGTATAACCATGATGCTATGATGTTTATAAAATGAATACGAAATGTTTTGATATGTCTAGTAATTCCTCTTTACCCTAGTCTGGTGACGGATACGGGTTAGGGGTGTTACAAGAATTCTTAAAATATGAGTGACATGTCATTAGGGTTATCGTTTAGGTTGAGATCCTGCATTTGTTGCAGACTCACTGCAGCTCATATGAGCTTACTGATATATCAGCTTGTAAGAGCTTACATTTCCAGTTTGTTAGAGCTTACCATTTCAGCTTAATACAGCTTACTGTCCGTCAGCTCAGGAGGAGCTTACTGATCATAGCTCGAAAGAGCGAAAATGATAATAAATTGATGGATTATTAATTTATATGTTATGTATAGCACTCGAGTACCCCTCGATGTTCTAGTAGGTTCAACTGGCGTAAATTCTATTATTGGTTATGTAAAAAAGCTATGTGTTACACCGATGAATTACTGTTATACGAATGAAGTACTGTTTATAAGGATGAGTTGCTGTTATCGAATAAATTATTGTTTATATGATTGAGAGTGAAATGTTACAAATGATGTACATGATATATGTGAATGTGATATGATATAATGTTTCGAGTATTAAATTGAGATAATGGATGATTACATGCACTTGTGTGACAAACTTGTGGATGAATGCTTGTGTATAGGCATTTGGTAATTGAATTTGATATACTTTGTTTAATTTTTTGATTATGTATAAAAGGTAAGTTAAATTCTGAATTATAAGGGCTTACTAAGCTATAAAGCTTACTCTGTTGCTTTATCGTGTTTTATAGAGGTTCGATAGCTCACTCGATTAAGATTAAGCCGGAGTTATGCATCACCCTATCCAGTTGTTAATTGGTACCTTTGAACTTATGGATATATGTAAATATGGCATGTATAGGCTAGTTATAAAGATGATAGTTATGGTTACTTGAGATAGTGATTTTGGTACATGTTGTGGTATAAGTTAAAAGCCATGTGATTTGGCTTAACTCGGTATAATGTTTTGGTTGTGTATAAGTATTTAAATATGGTATATTTTGGTAAATAGTAAATGGAATGAAAATATGCAAATGTTGTTTTGATATGTGATAGGCATATGAATGGGAAATGCATGATATTAAATAGGTATTTGAATATTATGTCAAATTGGTATAAAATGTGTATGAAATGTTGTGAATTGGCTGCTTATTGAGTTATAAAATGTTGCAAATTATGTTTGTGCAGGTATGTAAAAATAAGGTGGCTAAATGGCTTTGTAAATAGCCTATTTTTGTCCAATCGGCAAAGACACAAGCGTGTATCTCGATCATGTGTGAAACATAGTCATGTTACACGGCTGTGTGTCCCTTGGTGTTGACAATTAAATCAAGTCAGTATACTCCACACAGTCTCACACACGGGCGTGTAAATAGCTGTGTGGTACAAGTAAGTATACCCCCAATTGGAAAACGGCCTAGCACACGGGCATGTGACTTGGCCGTGTTGCATAAGTCAGTATACCCTACAGGTTTGGCACGGCCTATTACATGGCCTAGCACACGGGCGTGTGTGGCCATTTCGAAGGGCACATGGGCTAGGCACAAGGGCCTGTGCTTGGTCGTATGACCCAAGTCAGTATGTACCCCTTGTTTTCACATGGCTTGTGACATGGGTGTGTCTGGTGGTCGTGTGAGACACACGAGCTTGTGTCCTTTGTTTTGAGTAAAATTTTCAAAGTTTCGTGAATGTTTTATAAGTTATTGGTTTAGTCCTGAACCGCTCCTAAAGCATGTTTTAGGCCTCATAGGCTTTTATAAGGGACAAATTGATTGAGATTGAATGAGAATTGTATGAATTGATTGAATGTATAAGAAAAGTACGATTATATGTGTTAGAAGCCCGGTAATGTCCGTAACCCTATTTTGATGTTGAATACGGGTGAGGGGTGTTACATTTAAAGTGTATTTTGGGACTAAATTGAATGAATAGATGATTAAATAAGTTAAGTTTAAATATATTAGATCAAGAAAGGAGAAATACAGATTTGGATCGTGGAAAAGATAAAGTTATCGACTAATCGACTCGATTCATCGTTTTAATATCTGAGATAAGTTCGTATGCTATAATTTCATTTCAAATGTAATTATCTTCTTTGATATAGCATGAATTGTGATTATGGGATTATAGACAAGTTCAAAAATGATTCGACGAAGATTCGACTATTGAAATCCCGGTTGAACCTTAGGAATAGTTTAGGATGTTAGTGACATGTCATTAGGGATACTTTGAGTTGGCTTCGGGCCATGATATAGCACTTCGAGTGCAAGATAAATCGATTTGGCTTTGAGCCATGCATATCGGCTGATTTGGCTTTGGGCCATGATATTAGAATTTCGGATAAGTTACCTTGATTTGGCTTCGGGCCATGGTATTGGTACTTATCGTGTAAGACCCTTGAGTATCCAACTTCTATTCTAAATGGTTCAATTACTAAATGAAAGATGTGGTTGAGTATGAGGTTGGTAAAAGATGGTATAGGTACGTACGATAATGAATTGAGTTTTGGAAACTATGGAATTGATAAGTCTTTGGTAAGTTATGATATGGCCACACCTCCCGAGTTGCTAGCTGCCAAAGTAGATCCTCTCGAGTTGCCCGTAGGACAGATCACCCAAGCTCGAGCCAAGAGGTTCAAAGACGCGATTTCAGCTTTAGTTGATCGAGCTTGGGCCAAATACACCACCAGCTTACTCGAGAGTTTGAGGACTAGCTTAACAAGTCATCCTTGTAATGTTTTCCTAGCTCGTCCAGCTCACAATCAATTCAGCAAGCTCGGTTCCAGCACAACAAGTTCACATCCAGCTGAACTTCAGCTCATGAGCTTGTTCTCAGCTCAACTTCAGCTCTTGAGCTCAGACTCAGCTCACTTCCAGCTCACGAGCTCGGACTTAGCTCGATTATAGCTCACGAACTTAATCGTAGCTCATGAAGTTATTTATAGCTTATTATAATAGTGTTGACTTTTACTTGATTAGGTTCATTAATTAGATATCTTTAATTAACTATGTTTTAATTAAGTTCACATTAGTAATTAATTATGTTTTATGTTTATTAATATTACATGTTTTAATTATGTAATAACCGAATTAATGCTTGGGATATTTGTTCACATTTATGCCGAAATTAAGGTGTTCATATGGGATTTAATGAATTGATTTTTTTTGTAGGTGCATTACTTGGGACGCATGGTGCATGGAAGAATTAATTTTGGTGTGCTGCCCATTTGAGTTCCCTATGTGACTATTCGGCCATGCCTCTCCAAATAACCAAGGTGGTCATTAAGTGCTCCTTAAAGCTTTCACACTTGGCCGAACTTGTGTTCACATTCCATGGACCATTCGGCTAGCTTGGTTCATATTTAATGGCTTTTCAATGGTTGGTGTTCACACCTAAAAAGGGCTAATGAGCTCTCCACATTAACTCCAACACTTTTGGCCAATCATCACCAATTTATGGCTCACTTATTAGCCTTGGCCGAATCTAGACTTAGCTCCAAGGGTATTGTTCACACCTTGTTCATTCATCTTCCATTCCTTAGCCATGAAGGTGACTTTTTGGAATAAGGTTCAGCCGAACATGGACAAGCTCATTAAGTGATATTTTTCTAGAATTTTTAAGAATATTCAAGGCTTATCTTTCTTAGTTCATAAGTCTATGAATGTGCCTATTCGGCTAGACTTGTAAGGCTTATAAATTCGACCATTTGTATTGTGTAAAGGACTTTTTCCAAAAATATAGCCGAACCTTTGTTCTCATGAGAATTTTCTTCTCTAAATCTCGTTTAAGATTTCATTGGCTTATCTACCTAGTGGTGGAGTCAACCGACTTCTTTTAGAAATCAAACTTATCACTAATTTTAGTGTGGTGTTAAAAAAAACTCAATACCGAGGTTCTTATCTGCCTAGATAGTGGGTGATGTGATATCCCGAATCAGGGCCTAAACGAAATAGTGGTTTTGAAACCAAAATTCTAAAGTAGAAAAATTTATTTTGATTAATTTTTTATAATTTCTTGAGTGATTAGATGTATGTGTTAAAATATCGATAGAAAATTTCATGAATTGCATGTCTAATTTGCCTATTAGGACTTAATTGCAAAAGTTGATAAATATGAGTTTTAGATGTTAAAGGATTTAATTGAAAAGCATAATTGAGGCAGAGGTCCTTAAATGGTAATTACACCATTAGGTTTTCATGGACAAAAGTGGACATACATAGGTAGAAATAACCAAAGTTTTTAATGAAGGTTATTTTAGTCATTTGGTAATTAAAAGATTAAAAAAAGGAAAAAGATGGCAAAATATGTCCATCTTCTTCATTAGGACGAAATTTCAAGGGTTCTCCATAGCTAGGGTTTGTTTCAAGCTTCCAAGCTCCATAGCAAGTGATTCCAAGCCCTGTTTTTAATGTTCTTTACGTTTTTGGAGTCCCGGTAACTTAATTTAGCTTATTCTAGCAATAATTTAACCTAGGGTTTATATTTGGAAAAATACCCATAGGTGAAATGTGTTTATTTTGATGTTTTATGGTAGAATATAAAGCTTTAAATTGTGTTAAACAACTTTTGCTAAACGATTTTACATGAAAACGAGTAAAATGACATAATCGGTAAAAATGCCTAATATTTATAACTACATGTTAGAGTGAGAATTTGATGTTTCCATAAAGGGAAAAATGATCAGCATGTCATAAAACATAATAATTTTGGAAAAAAAATTAATTATTGAGCTTTGGGGTAAAAGTGTAAATATGCAAAAGTTTATGGGCAAAATTGTAATTTTTCCAAAGTTAGAGTTAAGGACTATTTTGATAAATGTGAGTATTAAATCAGCTAAATGTGTTTTTTTAGACCAAGAAAGACGTGGATTCGATCTTGATCAGGGAAAGGAAAAGATTGTGGACTAAATTGCAAAATTTCTTTATTTTGTACCCAGGTAAGTTCAGGTGTAAATGTAGTAACATAATTGTCATTTTAAGTATTTAATGTTATTTATATGATATGATGATTAATGTCATGAAATATTATGCTTTGTGGTTATTATTGAGTAATATGCAAATTATGTGTGCTACTTGTTAAATATGAATTGCTACTGAGTATCGATTTTGATATTTCGTGGAAGACGGCAAAGATGTGTGATCGAGGAAAAAGCCCGTTTGAACCTTGGGAATAGATTAGAATACAAGTGACATGTCACTAAGATATTTGAGTTTCGAGCTCATTGAGTTGAGTCCAAGTTTATGAGATGTAACTAGGCATTCAAACTCATTGAGTTGAGTCCGAGTTCACTTATGGATACGAACGCCAGAGCTCGTTGAGTTGAGTCTGAGTTCACTTATGGGCGGGTTACATGGTAGCTTGGCTACATAATTTCCACAGGCTATTGAGTTTGTCTAGCTGCGGGTATGGCACTTATGTGCATGAAATCCGTGTATTCGAATCACATTCCAATGTGTTCAACGGGTAAATCTTAAGTGGATAAGGTGAGTACCTAAAACGAAGCTGACATGTTGGTAAGTGTTGTGAATGAGAAAATTTGTACAGGTATGTACATAACCCTCGAGTTGAGACTTCAATATAACAATAATATGGTAGGATCATGAATGAGAAATATGATATGAATGCTTTGGTGATATTATGCAAATGTGGATTTCGTATTATTGCATGGTTATGTTACTTGCTATTTACATGTGAACTTACTAAGCAATTATGCTCACTCCCTCCTCTCTATTCTTTGTAATTTTGTCAAGCCGGCTAGGAGATTGAGAACGGTCGGAGGCGCGCTCACACTATCAACAAACTATTTCGGTATAATGACTTGTATATTTTGGGAATATGGCATGTATAACATTATAATCATTTTGTGTATATAATCTTATGATATGGCTCATGGATGGCATGGAAATGTTTGAGAATGATTAGCTATTGGAGTGGCTAATCAAGATTATATTTGATAACACGTATGCTTTATGTGCTAACTAATCTATGGAAATCCATAAAATGGTGAAATTGGCTATAAAACAAAATCACACAGCAGCAGTTACGTGAGTTTAAAAACTCACTAAAAATAGTAGAGATAGAATTAGATGATGAATAAAATATGGAATTGAAGCTTAATGAATATATTTTCATGTGGAAGAAACAAAATAGGTAAAAGAGTTGTATTTTATGAGATATTTATGTTTTGGTGAAACAGGGTCAGAGTAATTTCTGGATTCCTTGTTCTGAATTTAGAAATTCATAATAAATTGTGTAAAAATAATTATGATTCACACTTTATATGTATGGATTCCTTATTGAGTCTATTTTTAAGAGAAACAAATGACATGGTCATTGGATTCTGTACAGAAAGAAATTTGATTCGTAGTGCACAGGGGTCAGAGTAGCTGAACCCTAAAACAGGGGAGACTTTAACTAATAAACTGTACTAATTGGCCCTACCAAAAATTCTAGAAACAATTAGTAAGTACATATATGAGTCTAGTTTCAGGGAAAATTTACAGAATTTGATTTCGAGTTTCATAACTCAAGATATGATTTTTTAGCAACTGTGACGCAGATGGACAGTTTACTACGAGAATTGTTTGAACTTATTTAAATGCTAAAATATGTTTAATAATGTCTCATGCTCAACTCCGGCGACGGTTTCGGGCAAGGGAGCGTTACAGTCGAGGTCCAATTTCCTTTCAACCATTCCAACTTAAGAACCAATAAGTCTCAGGTTGATATTTGCTAATATCAGTTCAACTTGTTCTTAGGGCAACCATTTACCATATTTCTTCCCATTACCAAAACATTTCGACCAACCATACTTTGTTTACTTGCCGAACCTAAACAAAACTACTATATTTATTAAACCTATTCATACACTAGAACGAACCACATTGAACCAAATATCCTAACTCTTCTCCTTCTTGAACCTAAACTTCTTAACCAATTTTGAACCCAAACTTAGACGTCCAAATCTTCCTAAACCGAAATTACTTTCTTCCTTCAACTTCCAACGACACTTCTTCGTAGATGATCGGGCATCTTACAGACAACTCAAATCAAACTGAGGCGAGTGCGTATCATTTGGTATTAGAGCTACCCAAAATGAGAAGTCCGGATGTTCGAAGTGACTCTAGAGTAGGTTTCTAAAAAAAAGAAAGAGTAAAAAAAAGTTATTTCGTGAAATTCAAGTATTACATTGAAATTATTATTTTGTAGTTAAAAAATTTTCAAAATTGAAAAAAAAAGGGGTTTATACAATTTATTTTTTATTTGAACTTCAAAACCCTTGAATCAATATAGTTCCCGATCAACCTTTCTTTACTAATATTCCTATCCATATAAACGCCACACTTTCTACCCAATCCCAGTTCTTTCAGCCAACCATAAACCTGTACGTATATCCATTGTTTACCCTTTTAGAAATTGACTCCCAAACTAGAGATCAAGCCTTAGTAAATCTTTTACGAGCTAATAAGAGAAGAAATGAGTGGAAAAATGCATCAGTGAGTGAGCACAATCGAGTGAGGTAAAAGCCAAATAAGTGTAAACACGAGTGCGAGTGCCATCATTCTTTCTTTTTGAGAGATCTTGTGAGGATTGTGGTGAGGTTACAACACGTCGCGAAGTTTGGAACGTAACATAAATGAGGGATTACCAAGACAACCTGTAAGAAAGTGGCTTCCGTAGGCGGAAGAATCCCTAATTTAGGCCAGCAAGCCCTCCTAAGGGAAATCCAATGGATGTTCTACAATGAAATCGAGTCCTTAAACGAAAAACTAGATCGAGTCGAAGAAAGGGGCAACAAGAAAGGATGCCTCAAGGCCATAGACGTGAAAGAGGTCGAGCAAAGCAGCCCGAAGACGACTTGTATGACCCAAGTGACTTACAAAGCGACCAAGGATCAAATTAAAGTGAGCATCGCCAAGTTCAATGGAATCGAGGTCAAAGGGATCGAGGTCAAGTCGATGATGATTTGAAGAATATTAAGCTCTCCATACCACGCTTCCAAGGCAAGTCCGATTCGAAGGCATACTTGGAGTGGGAAAAAATCAAGTTGGTGTTCGACTACCACAACTACTCGGAGGCCAAGAAATTCAAGTTAGAGGCGATCAAATTCTCCGACTACGCCATGGTGTGGTGGGACCAACTAACAAAAAATCAAAGAAGTAATGGAGAGAGGCCGATTTCTACATGGCCCGAGATGAAAGCTGTGATGAGAAAGAGATTTATCCTATCTTATTACCATCAAGAATTATACCAAAAGTTACAAAACCTTATGCAAGGCCACCGAAGTGTGAAGGATTATTTTAAAGAAATGGAAATTGCACTGGTTCGTGTAGACGTGGAAGAGGACCACGAGGAAACCATGGCTAGATTCTTAGCCGAGCTAAATCGAGAGATTGCTAACGTGGTGGAGCTTCAGCACTATGTCAAGGTGACCGACATGGTTCATGTTGCAATTAAAGTAGAAAAACAACTCAAGAAGAAAAGCTCTGTTCGGGCCTATTCCAACCCTGCAAACAACTCAAAGTGGGGACAAGGTACGAGCAAAAAAGACTTTCCTAACCACTCGAAGGATCAAAACAATCCTACAAAGTTTAACAAACCCGCCGATGAATCAAGCAAAGGCAAAGAAGTTGCCAATCCAAATCGTACGAGGGACATCAAGTGCTTTAAGTGCTTGGGACAAGGGCACATCGCTAGTCAATGCCCTAACTGAAGTACAATGGTGTTGAGAGCCAACGTCGAAATCGAGTCAAAAGACAAGAAAGATGAGGAGTCTGACACCACTGCCAGTGAAGAGGAAGGCAAACTTGAATATGCTGCCGTTGAAGGTGAAATTCTCATGATCAAACGTAGCCTAAGTTTACAAAGCGTGAAGAATGAAGAACAACGCAAGAACATCTTCAATACATGCTGCCTTGTACAAGGCAAGGTGTGTAGCCTTATTGTGGATGGCGGGAGTTGTACAAATGTCGCTAGTACATTAATGGTGGAAAACTTGGCTTGGCCACAACGAAGCACCCTTGTCTGTATAAGCTTCAGTGGCTATGATGGCGGGGAGTTAAAGGTGACAAAACAAGTGTTGGTGCCATTTTCCATTGAAAAATACAACGATGAAGTTCTCTAGGACGTGGTTCCCATGCATATCGGGCACCTTTTGCTTGGCCGTCCATGTCAATTTGATCGAAAAGTGGTGCATGATGGCTACACCAACTGATACACCTTCAAACGTTTAGGCAAGAACATCATTTTAGCACCTTTGACATCGAGACAAGTATACGAAGATCAAGTGAAACTGCGTGACTCAATTGAAAATTTTAAAGAGAATGAAAAAAAAAAAGAAAAGAGTGAAAAAAGTGCAAAAAAACAAGTGAAAAGAAACAAGGGAAACAAGTTGTAAAAATGAGAGAAAAGAATAAAGATCAAGAAAACAAAAAGAGTGAAGAAAAAACGAGTGCAAAAATGAGTGTGTATATAAAAGAGAGTGACATTCGAAAATCCTTCATGTTGATACTTGTACTCATGTACAAGGAATCATATTTGAATACTAATGAATTAGATTTTGCTTTACCTTCTTCTATTGTCTCTCTCTTGCAAGAATTTGAAGATGTATTCCCCGACAAAGTTTCGAGTGGCTTACCACTAATTCAGGGAATAGAAAATCAAATTGACTTCATTCTCGACGCTTCCATATGGAACTGATAGGCTTATCGTAGTAATCCCGATGAGACCAAGGAACTGTAAAAACAAGTGAATGAACTCCTTGAAAAGGGATTCATCCGCGAGAGCCTTAGCCCGTATGCTGTTCTAGTTTTATTAGTATCGAAAAAGGATGGGACTTGGCGCATGTGCTTTGACTGTCATGCTGTGAACAAAATCATGATTAAATATCGTCATCCAATACCGCACCTAGACGATATCTCGATGAATTAAGTGGTGCACAGTTGTTCTCCAAAATCGACCTCAAAAGCAGTTACCATCAAATACAGATGCGTAAGGGAGATGAGTGGAAAATAGCGTTTAAAAACTAAACACGGTTTGTACGAGTGGTTGGTAATGCCATTCGGTCTTACTAACGCTCCTAGTACCTTTATGCGTTTAATGAACCATGTTCTTCATGCTTGTATTGGTAAATTTTTCATGTTCTATTTTGATGACATTCTTGTTTATAGTAGATCCTTAGAGGATCATTTGATGCATTTACGATTTTTTCTTAATGTATTGCGAAAGGAAACATTATATGCAAATCTTAAGAATTGCACATTTTGTTCCAACAAAGTCATTTTTTTAGGATTTGTCGTCAGCTCGGAAGGACTCGAAGTCGATTAAGAAAAGGTGAAAGCCATCCGAGAGTGGCCTAGACCAACCGCATAAGCCAAGTACGAAGTTTCCATAGCTTGGCGAGTTTCTACCGTCGCTTCGTTCCGAATTTTAGCACACTGGCAGCACCTCTCACTAGTGTGATCAAAAACAATTCGGCCTTCTTTTGGAGCGAGGAGCAAGAAAAATATTTTATTTCACTTAAAGACCATTTAACTAATGCCCTACTACTCATATTACCTAATTTTGATAAAATGTTTGAAATTAAATGTGATGCCTCAGGTATCGGGATTGGTGCCGTGTTGACCTAAGAAAGAAAGCCCGTGGCGTATTTTAGTGAAAAGCTAAATGGTGTACCATTGAATTACCCAACATATGATAAGGAAATGTACACTTTGATCCAGGCATTGGAAATGTGGCAACACTATTTGTGGCCGAAAGAGTTTGTCATCCATTCGGACCATGAAGCGCTCAAGCACATCAAGAGCCAACATAAGCTCAACAAAAGGCATGCAAAATGGGTAGAATTTCTTGAATCCTTCCCTTATGTTATATAGTATAAAAAAGGTAAGGAAAATATTGTGGCTGATGCACTATCTCATCGTTATACTTTGTTAAATCATTTGGACTCAAAATTACTTGGTTTTGCGTTTTTGAAAGATTTGTATATCTTTGATGTTGATTTTGGGGATGTGTATAAATTGTGTGAACATGCTGCTGTCGATAAGTTTTTCAGGTTTGATGGCTTCCATTTTCAAGAAGGTAAGCTTTGTATCCCGCAAAGTTTCGTGCGAGAGATGCTCGTACTCGAGGCACATGGTGGTGGCCTCATGGGCCATTTTGGCATTGCAAAGACCTTGGCCATGCTACAAGAACATTTTTTTTGGCCACGAATGAAATGGGATGTCGAGAAAACATGTTCGCAATGTGTGGCTTGTAAGAAAGCAAAATCAAAGGTTAACCTACATGGGCTTTACACGCCTTTTCTTCGTAAACGATCGGACATCTTACATACGACTCAAATCAAACTGAGGTGAGCGCGTATCAAGTTATGTGAATGATCAATTGATATCTTTGAGATTTAATTAAATTGTTGTATATTATTTTCTATTATTTGAATGATTAATGAATGATGGTAGTTTCTTATTGTTAAGAGCTTACAAAGATTTATAGCTTACTTTGTTGCTTTTCCATGTTTTGTAGTGATTTGAAAGCTAGCTCAGACTCGGGGATCATCGAAGACTACATCACACTATCCATTGGCACTTTGGTACTTTTGAAACTATGTTTTGGGTCATATGGCATGTATAGGGACTTTGAGCCATTTTGGTTATATTTTGGTAATGATATTGGTCAAATAATTTGGCAATTGTAAATTTTTATGTTTTAGCATGTATATATAGCCTGTGTGATAGCTTATTTTGGTGTGTTTAATATGTTTGAATAATGTACATATAAGTATAGTTATGTCTTCTGAATTGAGTTAGTTGATGGTTATGTGATGATTGTTGAAAATGGGTACTATGAATGGTAAATTATTGAATTGTTGTTATTTGGTATGCTTGTGAAGTTAGGTCAAATAATGCATATTTGATAATGGTCATTTTGATGATTTGAGAAGACAAGGATTGAGGTGAATTAATATAGCATATTGTGATATTTATGTGCCTTGAATTGGTTAGTATTGAAATGGTAGTATTTAGGCTTGGTCTGGCTGTTTTGGATTGTATATTATGCTATGGTTTGGTATCATTTGTGTAGGTGAAGATGTGTACCAAATGGGGTGGCTTGGTAAATAGCCTATTTTCGTGTGTCTCTGCCGTGTGTGACACACAGTCATATTACACGGTCATGTGTCCCCTGATGTTGAAATTAAAATCAAGTCAGTATACTCCACACGGCCTCACACATGGGTGTGTGACTTGGTCGCGTGGCATAAGTCAGTATAACATATAGGTTTGGCACAGCCTACCATATGGCCTGGCACACGGGCGTGTGTGGCCATTTTTAAGGCATATAGGCATGTGTGTTGGCCGTGTGACCCAAGTCAGAGAGTTACACGGGGTCTTACACGGGCTGGGACACAGTTGTGTGCTTCCACTTTGAATTTCTACACAGCCTGTGACACGAGCGTCACACGACCTGGCCATACAGGCATGTGTCCCCTGTTTTGAAGAAAATTTTCCAAGTTTCATGAAAGTTTTATAAGTTAATGGTTTAGCTCTGAACCACTCTCAAAGCATGTTTTGGGCCTCGTAGGCTCATATAAGGGACAAATTGATTGAGATTGAATAATGATTGTTGTAATGATTGAATGTATGTGAAAGGTATGATTAAATGTATTATAAGTTCGGTAATGCTCCGTAACCTTATTCTTGTGTTGAATACGGGTGAGGGGTGTTACACTTTCTGTGACATCAAATATTTCAGACTTTTATGATCGGTGAATATGTGATATTTTTCACCAAATAAGTAATGCCGCCAGATTTTCAATGCGAACACAATGGCTACCAATTCAAAGTTATGTGTCGGGTAGTTCTTTTCATGTGGCTTTAGCTTTCGTGAAGCATAAGCTACTACCTTACCATATTGCATCAAAACACAGCCTAAACTATTCAATGACGCATCACTGTAAACTGTAAACTCCTTACCTGATTTAGGCTAGACTAATACAGGTGCTTCTATCAATAAATCCTTTAATCTGTCAAAGCTCTGCTGGCATTTCTCAGTCCATTCAAATTTCACATCTTTCTGTAGCAAATGAATCATCGGAGAAGCTATCATTGAAAAACTTTTCACAAATCTCTGATAATAACCAGCTAGTCCCAGAAAACTTCAAACTTCAGACACATTCTTCGGTGGATTCCAATTAACAATGGCTAAAATTTTATTCAGGTCTACTCTGACACCTTCAGCAGACATAATATACCCAAGAAAACTAACTTCCCGTAGCCAAAATTCACATTTACTAAATTTGGCATACAATTGTTTCTCTCGTAAAGTTTGCAAACACTATTTTCAAGTGCTCAGCATGCTTATTTTTATTCTAAGAGTAAACCAAAATATCATCTATAAATACTACCACGAACCTGTCTAAATATGGGCTAAAAATTCTATTCATGAAATCCATAAACACTACAAGTGCATTTGTCAAGCTGAATGGCATCAAAAGGAACTCATAGTGTCCATACCTACTTCTAAAAGCTATCTTTGGCACATTCGATTCTTTTACCCATAGTTGATAATAATCAGAACAGAGATCAATCTTCAAAAATACAGTAGCACATTTTAATTGGTCGAACAAGTCATCAATACGAGGCAATGGATACTTGTTCTTTATTGTAACTTTGTCGAGCTGTCTGTAATTAATGCACAGCCTCAACGTTCCATCCTTCTACTTTACAAATAGAACCGGCACACCCCAAGCTGAGAAACTAGGTCAAGCAAAACCTTTTTCAATTAACTCTTGCAACTGTACTTTCAGTTCTTTCAATTTAGTAAGAGCCATTCTGTAAGGTGCTATGGATATAGGTGTTGTACCCAAAATAAGATCTATAGAGAACTCCACTTCTCTATCCGGTGGTAAACTAGGTAATTCCTCTAGGAATACATCAGGAAATTCACATACAACCGGCACTGACTGAATCTTTGATTCAGATACTTTGGTATCCATCACAAAAGCAAGATAGGCATCATACTCTTTTCTAACATATTTCTGTACTGATATTGCTAAAATCACATTAAGTAATCCATCCAGTTTATCAGATTCAACATTAAGTAATTCACCATTCTCACATTGCAGTACAATATGTTTATTTTTACAGTTTACCACTATATCATATCGGGTTAACCAATCTATTCCCAAGATCACATCAAATTCATCAAATGGCAATAACATCAAGTCAGCCAAAAAGCAATAACCTTTTACCATCAACGGACAGTTCTTACAAACTTTATCCACCATAACACACTGGTCTAGGGGGTTTGAAACTTTAACCACAAATTCAATGAATTCAATAGGTAAATTTTTAATAGACACTAGGTTCATGCATATATATGAATGTGTGGAACCAGGATCAATCAATGCAGTAATATCAGTATCAAGTAGAGAAAATGCACCAATAATGACGTCTGGCATAGAGGCATCTTTTCTAGCATGAATAGAATATGTCCTTGTAGGTACTCGTGCCTCAGATCTAACTGTAATATCCTTGGTAGTACCTCGACTACCACCAACATTGCTGGGATGAATGGTTGGTCTGCCCCTCGAGACAGGATTACTCGGCTTTGGAGCTGGTTCTATCTCCTTTTAAACTCTTTCTAGACAATCTCTAAGAAAATGCTCAAGTGAACGACATCCAAAACAAGCTCCACTTCTAGACCGACATTCCCCATGATGAAATTCATTACAATGTATACATTTCGATTTGGGGTTACCAACACTACCCACACTGGTCACAGATGGAGATGAAGACCTCGGGTTAGAACATTGAGTGCCTCGCTCTCTTCCAGAATATCCCGTAGAGGTGGTCACATGATCAAAATACTTCTTTAATTTCTTAGAAGCAAATGATTGTGACTTACTCATAGTTCTTTTTCTAGAAACTCGAGCCTCTCTTTCGGCTTGTTTCTTTTCTTCACTCAATTCCTCAGCTTTGTTGGATCGATCAGTTAACACTGCAAATTCTCTTATCTCAATAATTCCAATCAACAATTTGATGTCTTCATTTAAACCTTCTTCAAAGCATTTAGACATTTCAGCCTTAGTTAGAACCCACTTCCTAGCATATGTACTCAGTCGAACAAATTCTCGTTCATATTCAGACACAGTCATATTTGCTTGTTTGAGTTCTAAAAATTCTTTCTTTTTCTGATCCATTAACCTCTGACTAACATACTTCTTCCTGAATTCAGCCTGGAAGAATTTCCATGTAACATTCTCTCTCAGTACCACTGAAGTTATGGTATTCCACCAATGGTAAGCTGTATCTTTCAGTAGAGATACTGCACATTTCAAACATTCAGTAGGTGTACGAGATAATTCATCAAAAACCCAGATGGTATTTTCTAGCCAAAACTCAACCTTTTTTGGATCATCATCTACGGTAGCTCTAAATTCTTCTGCCCCATGCTAGCAGATTTTATCTATCGGAGGCTTACCAAATCTAACAAGTTTGGCACCTTTTGGTACCTCAGGAATCGATTGGGGAGCAGGTAGGGGAGGTCGTTGTACAGCAGAGTTTGTTCTCAGGTACTGTGTAAACCATTCATTCATCATTTGAAAGAAGGCTTGTTTTGCCTCCTCACTTCGGCCCTTAGAAATGGGCCTTTCACTACCAAACACAGACACAACTCTTTGAACTAAAGCTGAAGCAATGCTCTTAACTTCCTCGGATTTAGCTCTAGCTCGGTTGATGACATTACTATATGAAAAACACATTTAAAATGATCAGGAGTCATTACACTATCACGATTTATATAATGGCATGTATAGCTAAACCTGTGTTTGCTACGTCAAATCTGAGAATCAACTAAACTCAAGCTCTGATACCACTAAATATAACACCCCTAACCTATACCCGTCGATGAAACAGGGTTTCAGAGCATTACCAAAACATTCAGAACATTTTTTCCATTAATCTACATAAATTACTATTCATTTACCGAGATCATCCATAACGTCCCTTGATCGGGCCCTCGAGGCCAATATGAGCATTAAAATCAAACCGGGACTTAATTGGGACCTCTAAGAATTTTCGCAAAATTACAAAATTTTTCCAATGTGTAAGGCTCACACACTCGTGTGGTCCAAGGGACATGCCCGTGTTGGAGGCTGTGTTCGACCCCGTGTAACTCTCTGACTTGCACACACGGCCATGCCATACACCCGTGTGCTAGGCCGTGTGGTTAATTAATTCAATTCAAAAATAGGTGCAAGTTTCACACGGCCAAGACACACACCCGTGTTCTAGGCTGTGTGGCACACACGGCCGAGACACACTCCCGTGTCTCTGCCCATGTGCTCAATTTTAAGCATTCTGTTTCTCAAAATTAAGGTGCAGGAGACACACTGCCTAACCACACGCCCATGTTACCAGTCCGTGTGTTACACACGGTATAGAAACATGCCTGTGTGTCTGCCCGTGTGGACAAAATGAAGCCATTCCTAGCTTCATTTCTCACCCAAAACTTCACCCAAGACCTGCACTTAAAGCAAACAACCAATACCACCAATTCAAGCATAAAATTAAACAAAATTCTTCATTCAATAAGGCGTATCACTACAAGCATACATGACCACAACCTTACCTTAGTTTAACTTAGGCATTCACAACATTGATCACATACTCCTAACATCACACATGTGTGTATATATATATATCATAATAATCTACTTAGTCACACCAAAATGAACCATTACTATCCATTCCAATGGCTAGGTTACAAAATAACATTTCAAGCCACTATTGGCCAAGTTGTCTTATACATTCCATTATACCAAAATGATTTCACTATATATACCCAAAATAGCTAGTTGATAATGTGACGATGCTTCAGTGATCTCCAACCCTCGCGGGCTTCCGAACACTATAAAACAGGGGAAAATAAAATGAAGAAAGCATTACATACTTAGTAAGTTCGTATAACGGAAACTAAACTTACGAATCTTGCTTATTAAATCTAGGCATACAATGTTATGTTTCCATCCATTTGGCTAAATTGCCTAATCACATACATTCAATCAGACATGTTAGTCACCAAAATCTTCATATCAATCAAGTAACATAGATGAGCTCATCAAGCAATATTCTTTCAAGTCATTATGATATTATCTCAAGATTTTCCTGCCATGTCTAGAGTTATATGTCCGGTGAATCATTAAATTTCGATGGATGCTCAAGTAGTACACTCGAAGTGTACGATTCAATAATCCGTCAATTCCTTATTCAAGGGTACCCCTTAGGGAACTTAACCAAGGAACACTCTCTCGAGCCACATATTGTATAACAGGATTACCAGCCCAGGCTAAATCCTTTATATAATGTATGCTCAGAAGGGCTCGATTAGGATTACCAATCTAGGCTAAACCCTAATCATAACGTATGCTCGAGAGGTATTATACTGGGATTACCTGTTAGGGCTAAATCCTTTTTATAACAACGTCAATGGGATTACTCGTCTGAGCAAAATCTCATTCGCAACAAATGCACAACTTTATTAGTTTCGGGAAAGCGCATATAATCATCAGAATTCAACATTCAATCGGGAATTAACCCTTTATCACCATTTCAAATATGTATCAAATTCTCCATCTAGCATACAAGTAAAGCACATCAACATAACTCACATTACATACGAACACAACATTCAATTTACATAATTACATGCTCAATTAGGTTACACGAACTTACCTCGACACTTGTTCGTGTATAAAGTTTACTAGCTGAAACCTTTTCTTTTCCTCAATCTAACTTCAAATTAGTGTTGTCTGGATCTATATGAATGAATCTAATCATCAATTTCACAAATTTCATATTTAAAAAGACTCAATTTACGTCCTAGGCAAAATTACCATTTTGCCCTAACTTTTCCATAAATTTTGATTTTGTCCTTAGGCCCAAAAAACGAAAATTGTGCAAATTACTCCTTATTCCAAGCCTAACCAAAGCCCCATTACAAATTTTACAGCACATGTATTCATAAAATTTTAGAATTTTTCATCAAATTTTATAACTTTTCATTTTAGTCCCTAAATCATGTTTTCATCAAAAATCACTTTGTAAAAGTTGTTTATCTATCAATAATCTTTCATTTTTTGGCATAAATTTCTAATTTCCAGCATATACATCCATGACCCATTTTTCATACCTTGATAACTTTTCAAATTAATCCCTCAAATAGAGAGATTAGACTATCTCGATTTTAAAAATATCAAAATTACTAAAAATGAGACAAGGAAACTTACCCAATTAGGCCTTGAAAGTTTCTTTTCTCTCACCTAGGGTTTCCATGTGTTTTAGGTTGAACATGACATAAAATAAGATGATATCTTTTCTTTTCATCTTTTAATTAATTAGGTATTTTACTATTTCCAATTTAGTCCTTTCCCTTTTCTATATTTCCATGGATGAGTCACCAAGAAAAATCTACATACTTTTCTTAATGGTCTAATATATAAGGACCTCTAGATTTAAATTCCATAGCTATTTAACCCTTATAGCTACTAGAATTCAAATTTCAGATTTTATGCGATTTAATTCTTCTCATAATAAAATTCTTAATCGATAAAACTTTCGTACCAACATTTTCACACGACATGCCTATTATCATAAGGACCATATAATGAAATAAAAATAAACCTTATTTTTGGGTCGAATTTGTGGTCTCAAAACCACTGTTTCGATTTCACTGAAAAATGGGTTGTTACACCATGTGTCACACACGGTTGAGACACACGCCCGTGTCTCTGCCCATGTTGACAAAAATAGGCTATTTACCAAGCCAATTTGCCACCCAACTTTGCACATACCTAAAACAATTCATTTGGCATCAAAACATGGCATATATAGGCATTCATATACTCTTAACCAAGCATAATTCATATCATTTTCAACACCAACAATTACAAGGCATAAAATCTCACAACACAATATGGTCATTTTTCTAAACATGCATTATTTGCCTAGATTCACTAGTTTACCAATAATCAAAACTCAACCATTTGATATCCATAGTACCTATTTTCAACAAGAAATGTATATCCATCATCAAACACATAACACAAGCTATATGCACATATATATACAACCAAATTAACCAAAATAAGCCAACTCCCATGGCTGTATACAAAACCAAAACATTTATATTTACAAGCCAATTCAAATGGCTAAATTCAATATCAATCCATAACTAAAATAACCAAAGTTCCTATACATGCCATATACTCAAAATGCTTAAGTCCAAAAGTACCAAAGTGATAGTTGGATAGTGTGATGAAGTCCCCGATGGTACCAGAATCTGAGCTAGCTTTGAATTCGCTATAAAACATGAAAAATTAAACAATGTAAGCTATAAATAGCTTAGGAAGTTCATATAGCATTTAAATGAACTCTTCATATATGCTCAAATTAAGAAATTAAAAATATAACATAACATAGCTTATAATGAATCACCAACCTACCACATTTGCATTCACAAAGTTAGGTGTAACTTTCATAATTTTTTCCTTATTTCAATGTAATGTTAGGTTTATGTACATACACGTACCATCCCGTATCAAACTCATACTTATACACATCTTTGACGTACCCATTGAACCATTCAGAATACTATCGGATACTTAGGAATCTCGCACCCTAAGTGCCACATACATAGCCAAAGCTATCTCAATCTCGTATCACATATAATGCTCACACTTGAGCTATCAACGGGCCTACTCATACAAGCTGACGGTCGTGATGAAGCTACACGGTGCTGTTCACACAAGTTGAAGAGTATCTGCAACACATGCCGAATAACTCAGCCACTAGTAGGACGTACGGACCAACACCCAAATCACATAACCCCTAATGACATGTCATTCGTATCCTAATCTATTCCTAAGGTTCAAAAGGGATTTCTCATTTGCCGAATCATCGTTGAACACATCTGCAAGGTTGTATACACAATTTATTCAACATTAAAGCATTTAAAACAAAATTACAATAATGCTTATTAGCATATAAACTTACTTCGAATGTAAAAAATGGTGAATTAAGTCGATTAATCTGAAACCTTATTCTTTCCACGATCTAAATCCATATTTCACCTTTCTTGATCTAAATATAATAAAAATTAGTTTATATAATAATCTCTCTATTCAATTTAATCCAAAAACACAACTTAAGGCACTTTTACATTTTTTCCCCTAACATTTCAACATTTTTACAATTTAGTCCTTAATTCATAAAATTACAAATTCATGCAATTCAACCAAAACCCATGCTAGCCGAATTTCAATTAGGTCCCTAGCAATCCATATTTTTCATGTATTTCACAATTTAACCACAAAATTTACACATTTCACAATTTAATTCCTAATTGGACATTTTACTAAAAAACACTTAACAAATGTTGTTTATCTAACAACAAGCATGCATTTTGTAATAGCCTGATTTAGACCCTAATTGGAACAGTGGTTTCGAGACCACGAATTTGAGTCAGAAAAATATTTAAAAATTATTTTCTGTGTTTATCTTGTGTGAATTTATGCCTGTGAAATTTTCGTAATTTAATTTTGACATTTGACTGTCTGATTAAGAAAAAGAATTTAATTGTGCAAATTGAAAACTTGATAGTTTATTTTATAGGGACCGAATTGTTAAGGGCTTTATAAATTGAAGCATTTATGCTGCAAATAACCCTTTAGACTAAGTGATGGCTAAATATACCCTTATTATGCATGTTTTTGTTATTAATTTTAAAAGGTTAAATATGTAAAAAGGTAAATAATATATATGATATAATATAACATAATTAAAAGTCATGTTCATATGTTCATATTTTGAAAATAAAAAGAAAGAAAAAAAGCTTTGCGAGATTCGGCAATTCTCAAGCTTGATTCAAGGTTAGTTTGGTTTCGATTTTTGATAATTTTTATGTTTTTGAGATTGTTACACTATTCGACCCATGCTTGAATTTTTTATTTTGATGAATATTTTGAGTTATTCCATTGATGAATAATTGTGTTTTTGATGTTTGATGATGAATTATGAAAGATATGTTTTGGATTAATATGTGTTGTATTGGAATTTTTGATGAATTTGAGTAATTAGGGCTAAATTAAAAAAATTATAAATTTAGGGACTAAAATGTGAAATAAATGAAATGCATGGATTTATATGAATAAAATGAACATTTGGCCGAAGCATGTTGTATTGAAATTTTGTGTATTTTGTGTTTTATGCATATTGGATTAATTTGTAAAAGAGTGAAATATTGGGGGTAAAATGGTAATTTGCCCATTTATGTGTTGCTGTACTAAATTGAATGAAATTGTGTTTGAATGAGCTTAATTTGAAATTGTATAGATCAAGAACAAAAGAAATCGGATTTAGATCGGGGGAAAACAAAAATAATTGAATAGTCAATTTACATCGTTCGTCGATATCTGAGGCAAGTCTGTAGGTAAGTAAACGTTGTTAATTATTACTATATGTAAAATTAACATGCTGATTTGAATTTCTATGAGTTTATAATGCAATTTTTGAATGTGTTCAAGTTAAATTCGATCGAGTTACAACGTCCAAAAGCCCCGTACGAACCTTAGGAATAGCTAGGATACATATGTCATGACATAGGATTTCAATATGTGTTCTCGTGTAAGACCACATCTGGGACATTGGCATCGATATGTGATTACGTGTATGACCATGTCTAGGACATCGACATCGTATTTGATTCATGTAAGACCCTGTTTGGGACAGTGGCATCGATTTATCGATATGTGATTGCATGTAAGACCAAGTCTGGGACGTTGGTATTGTATGATATATGTCATTATCCAAGTATCTTATACAATTTTGAATGGTTCAACGGGCAATGATAAGTTACGAATGAATGTGAATTCAGGTTAAAGTGAATAGGTACGTAAAATTATTTGCCTACTTGAAAGTAAGGTAAGTTGGTTATTGATATGCGATATAAGTTATAAGGATGCTAATGGTGATGTTTGTGTATGTAAAAAGCTATATGTGGTTTAATGAATAAGTATGTGATATAGAAATTTGATTTATATATATTCGGTTATGTAATGATATTGTGGTTTTGAATTAAATGATTCTTGATGATGGATATATGTATTTATATTCGGCCAAGATAAGGTTATATATGAAAGTATATAATGTTTATGAAATTGTAAGTTTGATATTAAATGGAATTAAGAAATTATGTATTAATTTAGTTACATTGAGTTCATAATGCTTTTGATTTGTTTATTTGCTTAAGGCTTACTAAGCTAAGTTATCTTACTTTGTGTGTATATTTGTCTTTGTTTTATAGATTTTGGAGATCGTTACATGCTCGGGGATCGTCAGTAAAGTCAATCGCACTATCGTTTATTTTCAGTACTTTTAAAAGTTTTAAATTCAAACTTATGGCATGTATAGGCTATATTATCCTTTGGACATATTTGATTTTGATATGTGTACATGTTAAAAAGCCATGCGAAAATGGCTTGTTTATCTTGCCAAGCATGTTTACATGGTTGACTAAATGATATGGTTGATATATTGATTGTGGTTGACATATTCGGCTAGGAAACATATTTGTAGTTGAATATAGTTTGAAGTGGTTGGTTGCAAAGTGAATGATTTATAAATAGCTCATTTAGTAAGCTTAATATATAGATTGATTTGCAACTGTGATGAGTTGTATGATTCGACTTGTAATGGATTAAATGGTGAATTTATAGCCAATTGTATAGTGATTAATTTATTTTGAAATGTATTAGTTAAATGTGCACATTTTGTACATTTGAATGAGTTAGATATTTGTATGATTCATGATAATTATGGTATGATTTCTTAAAGGCTAAAATAGTTGTATATTATTTGATGGGTTGTGGTTAAGTCGGCACATGAATATTTGTTATATTAGTTATTTATTTTTGGTTAATGTATCCATGTAAAAATTATGTCATAAAATGGAGTTGTATATTTAGTATATGTGGTTTGTGTATTCAGCTTGGTAATGAAATATTAAGAACATTCGGATATGACTTTTAAGTTTTTGTTGGGTTTGTAGTTTTGATTTGGCGTGTAAGTGAAATTGAGTTTTATGCTTTAATTTGCACTTAGCCGATTATATGGTTATTGAATTGGTTTGGAAAATTAAAGTGTTAGTTAAAATGGTTACTTTATATAATGCATGTTAGTTAAAATGGTTACTTTATACAATGCATATAGGTTTATTTGTGATTTACGAATGAGAAGGGTATATTATGTTTGGCTTTTGAATTTGATTCTTGAACAAAACACCCTGAATTTTGGCCTAGAAGTATTGGGCCTTGAGTATGGGTCTGTGGGGAGGTTGTATATAAGTAGTTAATTGTGCAAGGAAATGACACAACTGTGTATCTGCTTCAGTGGTTAAGTGCTTTGTGAAGTGTCTGAGAAATCTTGGGTTCAAACCTGGGCTTTAGCAAAAATTTTGGTTTTAAGTGAATAAAACCCTAGATGCTTGGATGATGGCCTTTTAAATTATTGTGTTAAGTAAATGACACAAGGAAGCATGTGGTCTAGTGGTTGTACTGTCATTAAGGTTGCAAGGGAGCCTGGGTTCAAGTCTTGGCTCTTGCAATTTATTTTAGTTTTTCTTTTAATGGAACCTGTACTTTGGCTTATAGACCTTATAATTAATTGAGGATATTTTGTGACACAGAAAGAGCCTGTGGTGGAGTGGCAAGGTGGGGTGTTGTGTAACTGTGAGGTTTGAGGTTCAAGTTTTGGGATGCGCAATGGAGTATTTATTTTGCTGTTTGAGCTGTGTAGGAGGTGGAGTTGGATTGGAACTCTGTGGTTGAAGTGGTCATAAAAAAAATATAAGGAATTTTCCTAATGGTTGAAAGTAATCCCACATCGAACATGAGCATTGGTGAGAAGCTGGCTTTAAATAGAGCGAACCAGATGAGTTGGTGAGGGGGAAAGTGATTAAGACTCAATGTAGGATGTGCCAAAGTTGGTGATCGTTGACTTCGGGGCGTTCTCATAAACAGGTGCGTATTCATGCCCTTCTTTGTTAAAATCGACAAAAGTTGAAAAGCTGAAACTTTGGCATTTGAAGCCTCACAAGCGTGTGACCGCTCGTGGGGTAAACCGAGCCCACAAACCATGGGCGATAGACTGTAGAGGCCGCCATGAGCGTTCTCGTGTACTGGGCCTTGATGGGCCTCGATGGGCCAAATGGGCCCTATGGGCTTGCTTGTGTAAATCTAACTGATAGGTGGGAAGTAGTTGGGCTTGTCATGTCATGTGCATGGCATAGGCCGTTAAGGGCTTCGTTGGGCCGAAACAGGCTGGGAGGGCCCAACGGGCTCATGGGCCTCACACAGATTAAATCCACGGTAAGTGATAAATTTTGGACTGGGCTATGTAGGTCACATAGCCATAGCTAAATTTGGGCTAAGTGAGCCACACAGCATGTGGGCCCACTTCGGCCGAATAATGGGTCTTAGGCCCATTTACACCATTAGGTCTGTTTAGGTTACTTAAGTCGCTCGAGCTGAATGTGGACCTTTCGAGAGGTCGATTATCTGTACTGAGACCCCAGAGGATAAAATGACCAAAATACCCCTGAGGGGTAAAAATTACTATTCTACCCCTAATGGGTGGAAATGACTGTTATACCTTAGAGGTAGGTTAATTGATGAGTGTATGATATATGCATGACTGCATCTGAGTATGAAACCTTGCATACACGAAATATTATGACATGACATACTGCATTGGGGTTGGATTCTGATTTGGAGGAAGTACTGTTCTGGTGGCTTTGCCATGTATTCTGATATTAGTGGCTACGCCACGTTTACCGCTATTAGCAGCTTTGCTACATTACTATTAGCAGCTACGTTGTGATATTAGTGAGTTACCTGGGTGGGTCGATTTAATCCCCACATGGTGAGTTGGTTGGTACGGGTGGTGAGCAGGATGGATTGGGTTGGGTTGCATACCTGTATTGTGATTATACTATTTTGGGCATAGGCCCATACTGTTACTGCATAGGGCTTAGGCCCAGACTGTACTATTAATGAATAGGGCTCAGGCCTAGACCATTACTGTATGCATTGTTACATTGATCGATAGGGATTACAAACTGAGTTTTCGTAAACTCAACCTTCTTTTAACTGTGCAAGTAATCCCCAGCCTTAGACGATTTGCAGCCACGAGGGACTCAGTGTGGCCACACGTCCGCAGATTGGTTGTTAATAACTCAATTTATTTGACCTTTCATATTTGGGTTTTAGTTATGTAATAAGGCCATTTGGGGGTTTTAAACTTTTAATGGGCTTTTGATTTCTTATATTAAACTGTTAGTTTAGGAAAACTCGAGTTTTCAAACTATTCACAATTTTCTAAAGAACACGAGCTTTAAACAACAAAATTTTCAAAAGAGCGTCTGCGATTTAAGTTGAATTAATATCCCAAAGGCAAATATTTTGAACAAACATATGTGACGAGATGATTTGCTAACCCAGTACAAAAGGTTTTACTTTTAGAAATAAACTTTTACCAACAACTCGATTTTTGAACGACGCTCTGGTGCAACACACCAGATTCGACTGTAGCGTTTAGGCCGGGTTTGGGGTGTTACATTTTTTTATTTAAGTTAAAATTTGACTTTGGTTAAACCTAATATTAAAATTCAAATATTCGGCTAAAGCATTGAAATGATAAAATGAATAGTAACTTATGTTATGTTTGGAGTATGAGTAGGTTGAATGCATTCTTATATGCGAATAAATGCTAAAACATTATAGCGTTATATAGTTTAAATTTTAGTGGCATGCCATATCTTATTTCGATGCTATTAATTTATTTAAGAAAAATTTGGGTAAGTTGTGATTATATATATTTATATGTTTATATATTGATGCCAAAGATAAATGTTAATTTGTTATATATTTAAGACATGAGAAATTTTTATAATTCATAATTGTTTTACTTGATGTGGATGATTGTAATGACTTTGATATGCGCATATGCTTTGTGCCAAAATGATATGTTTGACATTATTTGCTTATAATTTTATATTGGACATATCTTGATTAAATGGTTATGATATGATTTATAAAGATGTTAAATTGATTATTTATGTTACAATTGCTTGGTATTTGAGTCGTATGCATGAGTATGATTGTGATTGCCAGAAAGCTATGTCTCGTCTGGTAATACCTCGTAACCCTGTAACACCCCTATAACCCGTATCCATCGCCGGGGTGGGTTATGAAGAGTTACTGATCCAGAATTTAATATTTAAAAAAAAACATACACAATAAAAATAAAACACAAATATACATCGCCAAACTCAGTTAAAGATCAAAATTCAAACTTGTATCGACATTCAAAAGTAGCCATATTCACATGGCTTATATATAAGTACTTCTCAAAATATCATTCGCTTAAGTCTATTCCATACATGCCATACTAGCTCCAAAATATAGTAGTACCCCAAAATGATAGATAGTGTGACGAGTAGCTGACAATTCCCTTTCCGAGCAGGTAACTGGAATCAATAATCTATAAAACAGAGAACGTAACAAACGAAGTAAGCTTTCAAAGCTTAGTAAGTTTTAAGCATCACAAATAATTAAAACTTATCGAAAATCAAAACATTCATTTAAATAGACTTATTCTCAATTCAAATTGCTTCATGGCCGGATACACATAAACATAAACATAGATTCTCAGCACATATTTTTTCTTTTACTAAAAGTTCATGCGATGCATTTAAACCAAATAATCTCATATAATAACAACATTTGACCGAATAGCTCATTGTTTTACTTGTAGATATAACAATCATTCACACTTAAGTATCATTCTTTGATACTAATAATTCACAAAATCATTGACTGAATGTACATGAGTACATAAAGAAATTTTAACATATAATTCATATACAAATATACCATGACCGATTAAATCATTCTCATATTCGCAAATATAACCATCAATCATATTTATATATATATTCTTCTTTGATGCTAATGATTCACTTCGAAATCAATTCACCGATGAGTAAGTAATACGTACCTGAACATATTAAATGTATAGTACTTACTCGACGATGGTTTACTGCGAACATTCAATATCGTAATCTTACTTAACTTACTGGCATTAAGCCTGTCAGGTCTTAGGACTTGAAACCAATTACCAGCACAAGCCTGCGGGAATTTAAACCCGGTATAATACTAGCTCGAAGCCTGCGGGACTTTAGCCCGGACATATTTCTAGCACGTAGCCTGCAGACCTTAAGTCCGGATATAATTCCAGCACATAGCCTGCGGACCCTAAGTCCGGATATAATTCCAGCACATAGCCTGCGGACCCTAAGTCCGGATATACATCACTGAATGTCATGCATACTTATTCGCAAGAAAATTCAATTCACATAACATCTCACAATCATAGTTCATTTATTCCATTCGAATAATAGCATAACATGGGCACCATTCATATAAATTTTGGCTCTATAACATACATAAGAATATATGTCCATTTTACTTTCCAAGCTTAACTTCTAATGTCTATTCAGCTTTAAGCCTTAAACATAAATTATTTGTCACTTCGTAGGACAGTTATCATACACATATCAAGACATTATCAATTACGTACTAAATGTGACTATTCAAAACTTACCTCGAATATTTTCGAACAGTCTCAGATTGGCTATTCAACTACTTTCTCTTTTCCCTTGTGATGTGATCCGACCGGGGTAGATGAGTCGAATTCACGTAGTTGCCCGATCGTAGTTCGAGAGAGTGGTTCTGTCTCGGATTTTAGTAATAAAAGTAAAATAATGGATTAGAATAAGCGGAAGGTTTCAAGAAGGGTAAGTTTAGTAATAGGCTCGGTTATGTGTAGTAAAGATGGGTGATGGATAAATGGGTCGATTTGGTATAACAAGAAAATAATTCGAAGGATGGGAATGGAAAACGAACTCAACATCAGGAATGATTCAACACTAAGAAGTGTCACCCCGGTTCCTATATTGTTAAGGTGAAAGTATGGATAGATGGATAGGTGAACGCCACACCAGGATTGGTGATAAGTTCAAAAAAGACGATTGACGCCACTAGCACAAGCCAGATAAGTCTTTCGAAACTTGTATGAGATATGAGAGGAAGCAACCTCACAAGAACAAATGTTCATTAACAATTTTGTCAGAAGTCCTTTACAAATGAAAGAAAACAAATATTTATAGGCACATAGATGACCATTCAAATTCGGCATCTAGGTGTTCACACAATAATAAAAATGTTCACACTAATGTATTAAAATAGTTCATAAATTTGGCAGATTCAGCACTAGCTGAATGGACACTTTCTTCCCCCTTGATTTGTGCATGAATGCTTAGTCATAAAGAAAGGCTTCAAGTGACTTGTATGTGCACCAAAAGGTTGCATTCATCTCCTTGGGACGTTCATGCACTTGTATGGAACATGTATCTTCATAATTAAACACTTTAATGGCATGTAAGTTCATAAATGGCAGCATGAACCTAGTAAATTCATTCTCCCCTTTGTGCATGCACTTAATTCAATCAATGTGTTGAATTATTGAGTTAATTCCTTCCCTTGGACGTTCTTGAACCCATCCATGAATGTGTAGTAGCCTATAGGTCAATTCAAAGTGTGAACATGTTCAAGGAGCTCTATGGTCAACATAGAATTAGTGAGCAGCTACTTTTTGGCCGAATAAGTGCCTTGGAAAGTTAAGAGACAGCCACTATACATGCACTTAAGCCATTCATGCATTATATCATCCCATGCATTTGATCCATTATGGACTAGCCTTTAATGTCCATACATGCATTCGACAAATGCATGAATTTGTAGAAACATTGCATCTAGCCGTACATGCACCAGCATTTAATACTTCTTCATTCATGAGTGTGGAATGCCCAAAAGAGATGTTTCTTCATCCATACATTGTACCGTCCAAAGGAATGTACCTACATGAAATAAACAAGTCATTAAGACATCTCATGAACATTCATAAATTCGGCATGATGTGAACACATTAATGTCATGCATTAATTCGGCTATGTGAACATAATCAATTTATATAATGACAATGACATATTAATAACAAATATTAATATAAGACAAGTTTAATGCTTAAATGAATATGTGCAAATTTTTATTTAATGTATTAAAGACAAAACTGAGTTTAAACTAAAATGAGCTAAGCTTTAGCTCGTGAGCTAAAGTTGAGCTGAGGCTAAACTCCTAAGCTGAAGTTGAGCTAAGGTTTAGCTCGTGAGCTGAATATGAGCTAGGAGTGAGCTCGGTTTAGCTCAGGCAAGTTGGATCGAGCTTGAATAAGCTGGATTTGAGCTGGACGGAGCTCGTGGAGCTGGAAACGAGCTGGGATTAGCTTGCCAAATGTCAATGCTCGGCATGACAGACTTGTTCGATGAAGTTCGCGGGGCGTGCTCATATCATTCCCCCCTCTTTTAGGCGACTTGTCCTCAAGTCGAGCCGTTTGTCCATGGGAGAACTTTGACTCATGCATGGTTTTCCTCGGTCAAATGGGATGGAAGATGTCACACAAACCTGAAAAATCCTTACCACAGCCAATAAAAGAAACTCAAAGGAGTCTAATTCAAATGTGTTCGATAGTTCATAAAATATTCATTCAATCGAACATATACCAAAAATCTCAATTGGACAAAGCAAGCATACATAAATTTATCAAAGAGTTTCGTTAGACCATCGTTACAAACATGAAAACTAAGTTGGATCAAGGGATAATTGGTTGAAAATGATGGTAGGCACTTAAACATATTATTCCTCATCCAAAACATTTTAATTTATTTAATCGAATATAGTAACTCATTTGGTCCTTTGTCTTGCTCATGCAAGGTATGCCATGGCCAAAGGTATGCTAACTCTTCCTTTCGTTTTTGAACAACATGAGGGGAGTCTCCAAATTCCAACGTAATAATCACATCATCACAATGCCAAAAGGAAAAATCCATCACATCAAAGTATAAATAATTTCCAAACAACCAATCAATGGAATTTTCAACTTCAATCGAATTGAGCAAAGATATTTGAAAATTTTCAGATGACTTACCTTGACGAATATGAAGAGAAGACAATTGAGAATTGGGTTTACCTTTCTCAGTCAAAATGAATCTTCTCTCTTTGGATAGATAACGTAAGACAAACCTATTACTCCGATAAATTTGAATAGGTGGTGACGCACCATGACATGTCTTGCTCCTTGAGGGGTGGAATTCACAAAAATAAGACTGGTTAGTGTTATCGAAAACTATGGACTTAAATGGAAAAGGAAAGTTACCATGGAAATTTGATTCAATTCCAAAAACATAGGTTGGCCTTACCTTCTCGAAATGAAACGAAAATTTCAGATGTGGCCAAACAAGGTGATTAATAAATGAATCAAAATTGAAACCTAAATCATTGAATTTCACCTTCTTATCAAAAGTTCGAACTTCAAGCAAACATAATTTGAATTTAAATGATGCAAGCGCTTAATGTTTCCATAAAATGAATTCATGTAGCAAATACCAGGCTTGAACACACGAACTTGATCATTTGATTTAGCAGGCAACATGTTAAATAAGGAAAATATAATCAACTCATCGCATGATTCAAATTTCACTCGTTCAATCAGACTTGAAAAATTGGCACAACCAAGCATATTCATTTTATCACCAAAGAAACGATGCAACATGTTATCATGCAAGTAAATCAAAGGAAACTTAAACATGCAAATACTCGAACAATTTTGCGTCGTAATTTCTACTCGAACAGATAGATCAAAGCATGGAAATCTTGCACAAAATTTCAGAGATTTATCTTGAAGAACAAAGTCAAACAGATCAATTACTTCATGCAAAAATCTTTTAACGCATATATCGAGCAAAGAAGTTGTGTTCATGCAACCTTTCAGAAATTCAAATCCATCACAAATCATTTGAATAGGCACGTTTAAACAGAAAGATGAATTCAAAGAATTTTTATAATCAAACAAATCAAAACGTGAAAAACTGCTATCACGCACATTCACAATTTGCACAGGATGAACCAATCCAACAGAATCAACAAAATTGTCGTTATAAAACATGTCATAGGACAAAATCTTCATGACATCTTTTGAAACAACATCGTTAACATTAGTATGTGAACAGTAATTAAACAAATCAAAAGATGGAAGATTTTCAAAAATAAGGCCATAAAAATCTATTTGAGTAACTTTGTATTCAAACGGCCTCGAATCAATAAATAAGGAATCCTTACCTTTCTTACCTTCAATTGCAAGGGGGTGGCTGTCATTCGTGAACTTACCTTTTTCGAACAACCTAAAACACCTCTCATTTGGAAGGTAATGTAGATGGAATTGGTCACACAAACTTCTAGGAACCTGAAAAGTTAATTCACAAGAAGATCGAACAGGTGGGTTAGTAGAAATATTCCTCACTTGCTCACTTGTTTTCTCACTCGATTCTTTTGTTTCAATTTCTTTTTCATCTTCTTTTTCACTCTTAGATTTCTTTTCGTTCTCTTTTTCAATCTCATTTTCTTTTTCTTTTTCTTTTTACTTTTCAAAGGCTTTTTCAAGTTCTCTTAAGATTCGCTCATTTTCTCTCTTACTTGCCTCTTGCCTCTCTTTTCTTTTTATTTCTTTTTCTTTTTCTTCTTTTGCTTTTGCTTTTTCTTTTCTTTTCTTTGCTTTCTCTTTACCAGAATGTACAAAAGAACGATGAGAATACAAATCTTGTTCGAAAGATGAAGAACTATTTGCATATGATTCACAATCAAAACTTCGTGAAGAATACTCCGAGTAAGATTTCTTTGAAGATCTAGTAGGAGTATGTCTTTCTCTTCGAATGCCATCTTGGAACGAATCAAAATCGTAATCGGCTTCTCGTCTTCTCGAATTTCTTGATGAAAAGGACTTCCGATCGAAGTCACTTCTCGAATTCGCTGATGAATATGAGTCATAGTATGAATCTCTTTGTCTCAAAGTAGATGATGAAAAGGAATCACGATTGGAACATTTTTCAGGTAGTAGTCGGGGGTATATCTCCGTGGGGTTCTTGGTTCCGTTTTACGACTTGAAGAAACTCGATCACTTTGGTCTCATTTAGTCGCCATTCTTCGCATTTCTTGAACCAAGTATTGGTATTCCGATTCAGTGAACTCTTCACGTGACATGATTTTTGTTGCTAAAAAGAAAATGTTAGATCACAAAACAAAATAAAAAAAATTAAGTACCTCACCACAAACCTCACAATTTCGCTCGGAAAGAAGAAGAAAAAAGGTGTCACTTCCGCTCGTGTTTACACTCGTTTGGCTTTTACCTCCACTCGAATGATCTCACTCGCTCTAGCCTTTTACCACTCAAGCTTACTCTCGTAACCTCGTATTTTATTTCTTTCAACTTGTCTTGGTGCCGTGGGGTCGGTTTCAAGATGGTTACAAAGGTTAGAATGTCACGGTGTACGGGTAGGCTAAAAGAAAAATAGTCTTTGGTGTAGTGTGGCGTTTTGGGGGGGTAAAAGTTGCTGGAAAGAAAGATTGAAGGTCGGAACAAAAATGTAAACAAAAGAATAGATCTTGATCACACACTTTCCTTCTTCTTTTTTAATTTTGTATTTTTTTGTCTCTTTTTTTTAATACTTCACAATATCGCTATTACAAGAGAGAGAACGAAAATTACAACTTTAATTTTTTTTTAATTCGAATTTTTTTAACTACGAACCTATTTTGATCTTGTTACGAACATCGGCGCCTCTCAATTTACAAGCTCTGATACCAAATGATGTGATCCGGCCCGGGTAGATGAGTCGAATTCACGTAGTTGCCCGATCGTAGTTCGAGAGAGTCGTTCGTGTCTCAGATTTTAGTAATAAAAGTAAAATAATGGATTAGAATAAGCAGAAGGTTTCAAGAAGGGTAAGTTTAGTAATAGGTTCGGTTATGTGTAGCAAAGATGGGTGATGGATAAATGGGTCGGTTTTGTATAACAAGAAAATAATTCGAAGGATGGGAATGGAAAACGAACTCAACGTCAGGAATGATTCAACACTAAGAAGTGTCACCCCGGTTCCTATATTGTTAAGGTGAAAGTATGGATAGATGGATAGGTGAACACCACACCAAGATTGGTGATAAGTTCAAACAAGACGATTGACGCCACTAGCACAAGCCAGATAAGTCTTTCGAAACTTGTACGAGATATGAGAGGAAGAAACCTCACAAGAACAAATGTTCATTAACAATTTTGGAAAAAGTCCTTTACAAATGAAAGAAAACAAATATTTATAGGCACATAGATGACCATTCAAATTCGGTATCTAGGTGTTCACACAATAATAAAAACGTTCACACTAATGTATTAAAATAGTTCATAAATTTGGCAGATTCATGCACTAGCTGAATGGACACTTTCTTCCCCCTTGGTTTGTGCATGAATGCTTAGTCATAAAGAAAGGCTTCAAGTGACTTGTATGTGCACCAAAAGGTTGCATTCATCTCCTTGGGACGTTCATGCACTTGTATGGAACATGTGTCTTCATAATTAAACACTTTAATAGCATGTAAGTTCATAAATGGCAGCATGAACCTAGTAAATTCGTTCTCCCCTTTGTGCATGCACTTAATTCAATCAATGTGTTGAATTATTGAGTTAATTCCTTCCCTTGGACGTTCTTGAACCCATCCATGCATGTGTAGTAGCCTATAGGTCAATTCAAAGTGTGAACATGTTCAAGGAGCTCTATGGTCAACATAGAATTAGTTAGCAGCTACTTCTTGGCCGAATAAGTGCCTTGGAAAGTTAAGAGACAGCCACCATACATGCACTTAAGCCATTCATGCATTCTATCATCCCATGCATTTGATCCATTCATGGACTAGCCTTTAATGTCCATACATGCATTCGACACATGCATGAATTTGTAGAAACATTGCATCTAGCCGTACATGCACCAGCATTTAATACTTCTTCATTCATAAGTGTGGAATGCCCAAAAGAGATGTTTCTTCATCCATACATTGTACCGTCCAAAGGAATGTACCTACATGAAATAAACAAGTCATTAAGACATCTCATGAACACTCATAAATTCAGCATGATGTGAACACATTAATGTCATGCATTAATTCGGCTATGTGAACATAATCAATTTATATAATTGTAATGACATATTAATAACAAATATTAATATAAGACAAGTTTAATGCTTAAATGAATATGTGCAAATTTTTATTTAATGTATTAAAGACAAAACCGAGTTTAAACTAAAATGAGCTAAGCTTTAGCTCGTGAGCTAAAGTTGAGCTGAGGCTAAACTCCTAAGCTGAAGTTGAGCTAAGGTTTAGCTCGTGAGCTGAATATGAGCTAGGAGTGAGCTCGGTTTAGCTCAGGCAAGTTGGATCGAGCTTGAATAAGCTGGATCTGAGCTGGACGGAGCTCGTGGAGCTGAAACGAGCTGGGATCAGCTTGCCAACATGTCAATGCTCGGCTTAACAGACTTGTTCGATGAAGTTCACGGGGCGTGCTCGTATCATTCCCCCCTCCAACCTTGGTTCTCTATGCTCTTGAGCTTAAATTCAACAATTTTAAACTAGTCATTATTCGACTATTTAAGCATTACTTTCAGCATATAATATATATATACGACTTTCACACATATAGATCATAGTAAGTTTATAAGAAAACATTAAGCAACTCGTTAACAAATTTTTATCAATATTTACCACATAATCAAAAATTCACAATAAGCTGTCTTCCTGAGCAATAGTCACTAAATTATTTATAATTGGAGCTACAAAACTCCAAATCAATTGCCGTAAAATTTCCCTGAAAATAGACTCATATATATTTTATCCATAAAATTTTCAGAATTTTTAGCTTGGCCAATAAATACCAGGTTTTTCTTAAATTTTCCCCTGTTTCACTATTTGACTAATCTGACCACTCTTCACTACGAATCAAATTTCTCATTGTACAGAATTCAAAATATGTCCTCATTTATTTCATTTGAAACTAGACTCATAAGGAGTATAAGCGTGTAAACCCCATCATATAACCATTTTTTTATAATTTATCATGATTTTATAAAAACAGAAAAGGGGATCTAGAAGACATTTTGACCTTGTCCTACATCACTTCAAATATCTCATTATCGGAAATTCTTTTCTTTCATAGTTTCTTTTATAAGAAAATAGACTCATTAATATTTAATTACATAATTTATTCAGCTTCTAACCCAACTCCCACAATTTATGGTGATTTTCCAAAATCACGTTACTGTTGCTGTCCCAAGCAGATTTATTACCAATTCATTCTTTCACACATTCTTTACATGCATGTTATTTAAACATGTAAATCACCAATCAATTTCATCACATATATCTATAATTTCACTAAAGCATAATCTCAATACAATACATCGTGCTCAAATCATTATTCAAGTTCAAATTTGGCTAACACACATATAACACTAGCAACTACATATTAACATTGCATTTCACTATAATAGCCAATTGCCATTAAACAATTAAGCCACAATTATTCAATTTTACCAAGCATCGACTTAATTTATAACTATCTAAATCATTTAAAACGTTCAACAACAAATTCTTCTTTAATTAAGCACATATTCGGCAATGACAATGGTAATTTAGCAAACCTTAATTTAACTTATAATTGTTCATATTCGGCATATTAAACTCTAGCATGCCTTTAGATATTAATTTCCAGCACGCATTCGAATACTTTTCGAGCTAACAACAATTAAATTTTCAGACAATTTAGCCACTTACGTCCTTTCATCAAATACTTGTTTCTTAGTTTCAACTATTAATAATGGGACATTACTAAAATTGAAACTTTTGGACAGCAATATAAATAGCAATTTAAACAGTTTTAAGCTCCCAAATTTTTAAACTCCTCAAGCATAAACCGAATAGCAATGCATGTTGGTTCTAACCATATTTATTTTGTGCATTTTACCCACAGTACAAGATATGCAAAATTTAACAGCAACCAGAATCAGGTGACACCCTTAATCTTTTTCTCTTCAAAAATCTTCCATAGCCGATTACTCATATCACTACTAAAAAATCAACATTTTGACATGGCTAAGTTAGGGACTTAGTAACTAACTTAATATATGCTACAATTTCAAAAATGAACATAAATTTCATACCTTAATTCTAGCTCAAAAGTGACCGAATGGCTATCTCCCCTTTCTTCTTTAAGGTTCGGCTAAGCAAGGAAGAAGATGAACCAAACCTTTTGTTCTTCTTTTCTTATTTCAATTAATATTTTTATTTCAAAATAATGCAAATTCTTATTATAATATTTAATTAAACATATATATTGCCCACCAACAATTATTATGGTCGGCCACCATAATCAAAAATTGGATATTTGACATGCAAGTCCAAACTTTTTGTGACATGCATTAATAGACCCCTTTTTAAAATTACCTATCACCTTCCACAATTATTTCACGTAAGTCCTATTTAATAATTTCACATACAAATGACAAAATTAGAGCATGAAACTTTCACATATGCATGTACACATATAATAAGCATAGAATATAACAATTAATTATTTTTATGACTCGGTTTTGTGGTCCCGAAACCACTTCCCGACTAGGGTCAAATTAGGGCTGTCACAAACCCATTCCGACGATGGATACGGGTTAGGGGTGTTACATTTGATTGGTATTAGAGCTATGGTTTAGTCGATTCTAGGACTAACGTAGCGCATGTAAGTGTAGCTATACATGCCATATTGTATACTGCGATAGTGTGATGATTTCTGACATTTGAAAATATGTTTTCTTATAGTAAATGGATCTCAACAGAGCTGTAGCTGATGATAATGAAAGTGTAGCGCTGCTCCCGCGCAAGGGACAGTGCCGGTTGATTCTTGACCGATCTCGAGTAACCAAGAGGGAGAAGCTAAGAAAGCCTTTTACCAAATGATGAACGACTGGCTTACTTAATATATCCAGACTAATCCGGCTGCACAACAACCTCCACCCCCGACTAATCCATCTTCGATACCTGTTATACCTCAAGTGAGTGATCCGTTGAGATTTCTTAAGCCACCTGTTGATAAAATCAGAAAACACGGGGCTGAAGAGTTCAAAGCTACTGATGATGATGATGCTGAGGAAGCTGAATTCTGGCTTGATAATACTATCCGTGTGTTTGATTAGTTATATTATACCCCGGATGAGTGCTTAAAATGTGTAATATCTTTACTACGAGACATTGCATATCACTGGTGGTTTACACTAGTATTAGTGGTTCCGAAAGAATGGGTGACCTGGGACTTCTTTCAGACTGAGTTCCATAAGAAATATATTAGTAAGAGATTAATTGACCAGAAACGTAAGGAATTTCTCGAATTAAAACAGGGTCGCATGACTATAACAGAATATAAGCATAAATTTGTGAGACTCAGTCAATATGCCCATGAGTGCATTTCGACCGAAGCTATCATGTTTAAAAGATTTGAAGATGGGTTGAATGAAGATATTAAACTGCTAGTTGGCATACTTGAAATAAAAGAGTTCGTAGTACTGGTTGAGTGAGCGTGTAAAGCTGAAGAGCTCGGGAAAGAGAAAAGAAATGCTGACTTTGAAGCTAGAGATTCACGGAAGATATCATCGAATAAGTCATTTCAGTCGGTAACAAAGAAGTTTCAAGATGATTTTAGCCATTCTAAGGCTACTGTAGATTATTCTAGACGAGATCGGGATAGACCACCTGTGAGCTCGAGAGCTACCTCAGTAGCTAGCATTGGTAATATTAGATCGAATCAACCCCAGTGTAAACATTGTGGTAAACGACATCCTGCCAGTTGTAGATTTCATGATCGGGTCTGTTTTAAATGCAGAGGACGGATCATTTTGTTCGTGAATATCCTGAGTTAGCTAAACAAAATCCAGTACAAAATACGAGACCGGGTAGTGAGTCAGTGCGAGGTAGACCACCCAGACATACGGGTAATGTGAGTGGCAGTCAAAGAGGGACAAAAGGTACAATTGTCAGATCTGAGGCTCGTGCATCAGCCAGAGCCTATGCTATACGTGCATGAGAGGAGGCTTCATCTCCAGATTTTATTACTGGTACATTTACTCTCTATGATACTAGTGTTATTGCATTGATTGATCCTGGTTCGACTCATTCTTATGTGTGTGAGACCTTAGTATCCAGTAAGACTCTACTTATTGAGTCTACTGAAATTGTAATTAAAGTATCATACCCTTTAGGCTGGTGTGTTATGGTTGACAAAGTGAGTAAGAATTTTCCATTGATGATTCAAGATTCGTGTTTCCCAATTGATTTAATGTTGCTACCATTCGATGAGTTCGATATAATTCTGGGTATGGACTGGTCGACTTTGCATGACGTTGTGGTTAACTACAAAAGAAAGACCATTGATTTATGGTGCCAGAATGATGAAGTTATTCGGATTGAATCTAATGATCTAAATGGTTTACTAGCAGTGATATCCTCGATGTTAGCTCGAAAATATGTGAGAAAATGTTGTGAAGCTTACTTAGCATATGTGCTTGATAGTAAAGTGACCGAAAAGAAGATTGAATCAGTACCAATTGTGTGTGAGTACCCGGATGTGTTTCCTGAAGAATTACCGGGTTTGCCACCTGTTCAAGAGGTAGAGTTTGGTATTGAATTAGTGCTTGGGACGACTCCGATTTGATAGCTCTGTACAGAATGGCACCTACTAAATTAAAAGAATTGAAAGCACAGTTGCAAGAGTTAACAGATAGAGGCTTTGCGCGACCTACTTTCTCTCCTTGGGGTGCGCCAGTTCTATTTGTGAAAAAGAAAGATGGAACTATGAGAATGTGCATCGACTACCATCAGCTTAATAAGGTGACTATAAAGAATAAATACCCGTTGCCATGTATTGATGACCTGTTTGATCAGCTGAAAGGGGCTACAGTGTTTTTAAAAATAGGTTTGAGATCAGGCTACTATCAGTTGCGAGTTAAAGACTCTGATGTGCCGAAAACTGCCTTCCAAACGAGGTACAGACATTATGAGTTTTTGGTTATGCCTTTCGGACTTACTAATGCACTTGCTGTTTTCATGGATTTGATGAATTGGATCTTCAGACAGTATTTGGATTAGTTTCTGGTTGTGTTCATTGATGATATATTGATCTACTCCCGTGATGAAACCGAACATGCCAGCATTTGAGACTTGCGTTATAGACTTTGCGAGAAAAAATAGTTGTATGCGAAGTTTAGTAAATGTGAGTTCTGGTTACACGAAGTTAGCTTCCTGAGACATGTTGTTTCAGCATAAGGTATTTGGGTTGATCCGAGTAAGATTTCAGTAATACTTGACTAGAAACCTCTCAGAAACTTTTTGAAGTCCAAAGTTTTCTGGGACTTGTTGGTTATTATAGACGATTTCTGAAAGGGTTCTCGATGATTGCAACCCCGATGACCAAGCTACTGTAAAAAGATGTTAATTCGAGTGGTCAGAAAAGTGCCAGAAAAGTTTTGATCAGTTGAAAGCCTTTTTAACAAAACCTCTAGTGCTAGTTCAGCCAAAATCTGGTAAAGAATTTGTTATTTATAGTGATGCATATTTAAATGGTTTGGGTTGTGTTTTGATGCAAGAAGGCAAAGTTATAGCTTATGCCTCGAGATAGTTAAAGTCGCATGAAAAGAACTATCCGACACACGATCTAAAGTTGGCAACTATTGTGTTTGCATTGAAAATATGATGCCACTATCTATTCGGTGAAAATGTCATGTTTATTTCGATCACAAAAGTTTGAAGTATTTGATGACTCAGAAAGATTTGAATTAGAGACAGCGTCGATGGTTAAAGTTGCTAAAAGATTATGAACTTGTGATTGACTATCATCCAAGAAAGGATAATGTTGTTGCTGATGCTCTAAGTCAAAAATCCCTGTTTGTTTTGCGTGTAATGAATGCACATATGGTTATGTCAGATGATGGTGCGATAATAGCCGAGTTAAAAGCAAGACAGTTATTTATTCAGCAAATTTGTGAAGCTCAGAAGGTCGATAATGATTTGACAGTAAAGCGGGCTCAATGTGATTCGAACGTTGATTTAGAATTTCAAATGCATGCCGAGGGATGTTTGCGATTCAGAAACCAAATATGCATTCCGAGAAATACAGAGTTGATTCAGATGATTTTGAATGAAGCTCATAACAGTCGGTTATCTGTTCACCTGGGTAGTACGAAGATGTATAATGATCTTAAACAGCTTTACTGGTGGCGCGGTATGAAACGAGACATTTCTAACTATGTTTTGAAATGTTTAGTTTGTCAGCAAGTAAAAGCCGAGCATCAGGTACCTTCTGGATTGCTTCAGCCGATCATGATACCTGAATGGAAATGGGTTAGAGTTACAATGGATTTTGTATCCGGTTTACCATTGACACCGAGTTAAAAAGATGCAATCTGGGTTATTGTGGATAGATTGACTAAATCGACTCACTTTGTTTCAGTTTGTATAGATTATTCACTCAATAAACTTGCTGAGTTATATGTTTCTCAGATTGTAAGACTACACGGAGTACTTATTTCTATTGTGTCGCATAGAGATCCGAGGTTTACATCGCGATTTTGGAAGAAACTACAAGATGCATTAGGTACTAAACTGCATTTTAGCACTACTTTTCATCCCCAGACAGATGGTCAGTCCGAGCAAATCATTCAGATACTTGAGGATATGTTGAGATGTTGCATTCTTGAGTTTGAAGGTACGTGGGAATGATACCTACCTCTGATTGAATTTACGTACAATAATAGCTTTCAATCAAGTATCAAAATGGCACCTTACGAGGCTTTATACGGCCATAAATGTTGTACACCATTATATTGGACTGAACTCAATGAAAACAAGATACACGGGGTTGATTTGATTAGAGAAACTGAACAGAAAGTGAAAGTGATCCGTGAAAGTCTAAAAGCAGCATCAGATCGTCATAAATCATATGCGG